>NW_028279901.1:0-189092 GCF_059751315.1 Micrasema longulum
TTTATAGAAATAAAAGACGAGTGATACAAATTTGGAAAATCCAGCGACCGGTTTCATCACTTTCGCGACATCTTTGAGACTGGTTTCTTTATTAAGGAGTTCAGTGTATTTATACAAAACAGAAATAAGGAAATAGGATTCAAAATTATATGAAAGTAAATTAAATAAAATTATTTTTATTTTAGGATCATTAAAAAAAAAAATCGGGCTAACTAATGAGTTGATATAATGCTATTTTAATGAGTTTAAGTATTGTTTATATATTATTTTTATTTTAATATATTTTTCCTAATTACTTTTTACCCTTTGTTTTTCAGAAATCGTAATTGAGAAAAATCACACTCACGAAGGATGGGATACTAAACATAATAATAATACATTTACAATACTTAAACTCATTAAAATAGCATTATATTAACTCATTAGTTAAGCCGATAAAAAATTGTTAATGATCCTTAAGATAAAAATAATTTTGATTAATTTACTTTCATATAATTTTGAATCTTTTATCCTTACTGCTGTTTTGTATAAATACACTGAACTCCTTAAAAAAGATACCAGTCTCGAAGATGTCGCGAAAACGATGAAACCGGTCACTGGATATTCCAAATTCGTGGATTAAAGTATCACTTGTCTTTTATTTCCATAATAAAAAACGAATTTTACTATAACTTAAATATACACCTTAACTTAGATACATTCGTACTACGTATTATTTAAATTAGATTATCTGTTCTTTGACTGTCCCCTCTCCAATAGAAGAGAATTCCTTCAAAGCATTTGTGAAAAATACAATACGTTCCCTCTTGATTTAGATACTTATTTACTTCTGACTAAATTATTAAGGCTATAAAAAAAATAAAAAATTAGCGGTGCCTAATACATTTGGCCAAGGCTGTAGATGCATATTATATAAATATTTTTTTAAAAACATTTAAAATAAAAATTGAATGTTTTTTAATTTTTAAATTTATTTATTTATCAAAAGCATACAAAAATAAACATTTAAATTATAAAGTCCTACTGAACTGCTTTAAATGCAGTTCGTCAGCAGGTGCTTATAGTTAAGTTCTAATATATATACATAATCTTATCTCTTCAATTCTATAAACATATAAAAACTCTCATTACTAAGAAAAAAATATATATGTACATCGAAAATAAAACATTGTCCAAATAAAAAAAAAGAAAAACACAAAAAATTTCAATATTAAAACCACGTTCTAAAAGTCAGATTCTCAGGAGACGTCTTTCTCTTGAGCCAGATAAGTTTTTTTGATTTTTTATATTTAATGGGAGCATATTATACATTTTTGGTAAATAAGGATGATGAACATTTTGTTTATTTTGTACCACAATAGGCCAAGCCAAGGTGCGATTACAAACACTGTCTTTATCGGTACATATCGAGACGGTATAAAGTAAAATCGATAATTATTTTAATTTATTTATTAAAAGAAAAAAACAGTCATTATAACAAAAAATACAATATTTACAAATAAACAAAAATTATAAGCCATTTATTGTTTTTTTTTTTAAAAAAAAGGTTACCCGTTTTCACGAGTTTTGGCTTTTCAGTCACTCCGTATATTCCACTTGAAAAAAAAATAATAATAATAATAATGAAATATAAGATATGGAAAGAAAAAAAAATGTGTACTCTGTCTTAAAAAAACTTTTCGCCATCGGAGCCATACGGAGTAGCCCCAGATCAGCCCTCCCTTTTTTTCCCCTTCAAACAAGAGAATATAAATATAACATGAAAATAAATAAATAAAATCATTATTATGTACGAAAGTGCGTATATTTGTATGAAAATTTTATATGTCTTCGTCGGTAACCTGTAATTGAACATGTATAGACAAAAAATTTATACATAACATATTTTTTATACTGAAAACTTAATTTGACTTTTTAGATAACATTTAAGAGTAATGTTAACTTGCCATTGTAATACGGGCCCAGGAGGCTTAATTAGTTAATGCGATCCGAAACGTCGGTAAATTGTACGAACGACACACGCCATAATAACCCACAAAATCTAAGAAGCATAATCATTTATTGAAATGTTGATCGCGAAATGAATGAATTCAATATTAATAATAAATACCTAATCGTTCATTTTTAAGACTTGGGGGAAGGTCGGGCAAGATGGTTACGGTAATCAAAACGGGTACTTCTCATTTAACGCAAAAGCGAGACAAACATTTGCATGGATTGTTGTTAGCTTCCTCCCCCCGTAGACAAATAAGTCCACTTCGGCGTGCAAGGAGAATAATACATGCACGGGAGCGTCTACAAAATTTCCTTCCCGAAAACAAAAACAAAATAAAGATAAATACGCTGTGTTATTATGACTTGTGTAATACTTACTGTGCATCAATAAATAATAAAATGATGCTTGGTTTATGTGTTAACTTTAACGTGTACAATTTGCTGAGAAAGTGTTACAATTTGTGAAATTTTGTTTAATGACTTGAATTCGAGTTTTTGTTTTTGGGTACCTCTACGGTTTTTCTCAAAGTTCATAAAAAATATATTACTAAAAAATGATAATTCCTAGTTTCCGTAATCATATAGATTTTGATCACTAAAGAATTATTGTTTATTTGTGTTGATTATATTTAATAATTATTTAAACTTTTAATGAGTTTTTAGTAAACCAACGTTAAGGGACTCGTCTTGCCCTACCTTCCCTACCTAAATATTTGTAGTCCAAACGGGGCATCATGGATATTAACCAATCTTGGTACTGGGATAATAGGCAGTGGTCCAAATAGTATCTAATTAAATAATAATGAGCCGGAATTAACAGAAATTGATTGTCCAATAAAATCGGCTCAATAACGGGCATGTTAAAAACCAATTTACTAATCGCGTTGGTGGTTCTGTTGAATGGGCAGGGAATTAGAGGACGGGACGGCAACTGGAACTGGCAACGCGGCGCGCGTGGGCTGTGGGCTGTGGGAAACAAAAGGGCTTTGGGAGCCGATCGACAAGCCAACCGAGACTGCACTCGAGGTATGTAGTTCACCTGATGACAATACCCGCGGCTCAAAGCTGGGCTCACGCGAGGACGATACAATATTGCCTTGTCCCAGCTCCGTGAACCGCCCGACCCAAGATTTAATAGTATATTAACAAATAAAAAAACACATTGAACTTCCACGTTGACATGTGGAACGCAGAGAAAATGAATTCGCGAAAAATATTATTTCATTTATACCAAAATGTATTGGAATCGTTGGAGAATGAACTTAATTAAAAAAAAGTATTTTTTCCGCTGACATTTTCGACAGAAAGAATGCAAAAAAAAACTACTGTTCTACTGTTCTGTCCGCGCGCGCTCCCACGATAACAATGCGGACGCACGCGGTGTAGGGGGTGATTCATTGTCCTGCATGTATATCTGTAGGACAGGTCTCGGTCCATTGTCTTGTCTTCCAAAATTCTGTTGACACGAGGACAGAAGGTCCGCTGCTGGGACAGAACGATATGGTATTTGGTGACCGACCGAAGTTTTGTTTTCGGTTTCGCTTTCGGCTTCAGCCAGTTTCGGCCACGGTTTCAGTATTGTTAAAAAATTGTCTGAAACTTCGGCTCAGCCGAAACCTGAGGATTACGTTCGGCTGTGCTTGGGTTAGTAAATTTGTATTATAATTTTAAAAAATAGCACAATTAGAGATATTGGATTGCTGTTCATTCAAATAATTCATTTTTGTATTGTCAGTGTTTAACATAAAAAATAAACACTAGACTGATTTTGTGATTTTTTTACTAAAGTTAGTATTTCTAAAATCTTTAATATTTATGGGCAAAAACAAATTCTTTGTATCCTATCATTTAAATGTAACATGGACAGAATTCTTCAGTCTTATGATCAGTGCCTAGAACATTTTGGTCTAGATAAGTTGGAATTTAGGAGACAGATTTTAGACTTGATATATCTTTATCATTATAATGTTGATTCTACATTTTGTTTAGAGAATGTACCCCTGAATGTCCCCAGTCGGCGATTGAGATCGTACATAACAGTTTATCTTTCAACCTTCAATAATAATATGGCGCACTCTAATGCATTATCGCGTATGTTAAGATTGTATAATAATGAAGAAATTAATGCTGATATGGATATCTTTAACGATACATGAAGAAATTATAGGAAAACTGTAACGCAATTTATAAAATCAAATAGTCACTTATGTAAGTTAGGTAATACAATTTTTAATAACCTGTTAGTAATAATTTATTGTAATAACTTTTATAACAATCATAGAATTCAATTTTAAAAAAATCTATTTTAAACTTTTTTTCTCTTTATTTGTGCATACTATGTTTACACATAATTGATGAACAATATCTATATAACAATTTGTAATTATAATACCAATGTCATAAATATTATAAAAAATAAAATAAAATAAATAAAAAAACTTTGTTTTTAACTTTGTTTTTTTATTTTTCACCGACCGGTTTCAAAGCAAACAAGCTTCTTTGTCAAGGTTTACGTAACTAATGAATTGATTCCTTTATTTTATTTCTATCATGTTCACTAAATACTACACGTGGACCCAATAAATCAAGTGGTTTTTTTTCCCTACACGGGTGGTAATTTGATATCATTATTTACGAAGTAAGACAGGAGAGGACTAAAAGAAATATTGTTTATTTGGAATTAATTATTGATTTCTTATTATGAATCGCTTTTTTAATTTCTAAGATTTCTAAGTTGTCTAATTTTAATATTTTATTTTCAACATGAAGTACTTTTAATCCAGTGTCTTTATTGAAGTTATGATTATTTTCTATCAGATGATTTGCGAGTTCAGAAACATTATTATTATTTAAGCATCTTAAGTGTTCTTTTACTCTAATATTAAAGTTTCTTTTAGTTTTTCCTATGTAGATTGAATCGCAATCATTACAATTTAATTGGTATATTCCAGATTTATTATATTTATGGACTTTGTCTTTGTGATTTTTTAACAATGTTCCTATATTATTAGTTGTGTGGAAAGCCGGTTTAATGTTTGATGGTAGGGAATTTGATAATTGTTTTGAAAAAATGTCATTTATAAAAAGAATCCGCCTCCATTGTTTACGTGGGTTTGCTTTATTTTCTTGTGGGAGTCGAATATAAATATTTGTTTATAAGTTTGCGTTTTTGTTTTTGATTTAATATTTTATCAATTAAATTCTCATTATATCCATTATTGTTAGCAATCTGTTTTATTGTATTAAGTTCTTTTTTAAAATTAATATCATCCAGTGGAACGTTAATTAACCTATGTATCATTGAATGGAATGCGGAATGTTTATGGGCAATTGGATGATTTGAAGAATTATGAATAATTGTGTCTGTATATGTTGGTTTACGGTATATATCAAAATCTTTTTTAAAATTATTATTGTTAAAGACAAGTCAAGAAAGTTTAATTTTTTATCTTTTTCTATTTCTAAAGTAAATTTTATTTCTTTACGTAATGAATTTAGGAAATTTATAAATGTCTGAAGTTCTCGATCCGACCCTGTAAATAAACAAAAAACATCGTCCACAAAACGGCGCCATAATTTAATACGTTTGATAAGTGGTGTTGTGCTTAAAAATATTTCATTCTCCAGTTCATTCATAAATATGTCAGCAAATAACGGACTAGACGGTTGACCCATCGGCAAACCCTGTGTTTGGCTATAAATAACATTATTATACTGAAAATAGTTTTGATCTAAACAAATATTACAAAATCTACATAAATCATAAATCAGTTTTTTATCCAAATCTGAATTTTTAAGTAATTGAGAGATTATTTTTTTGTATCTGTAATTGGAATATTAGTGAAAAGGTTAACTACGTCGAATGAGATTAATTTTGTATTATTTGGAATTTCCATATCTTTTAGTATATCAATGAGTTGACTTTGGTTTAAAAACTTTTAAATTATTAATTAAATTTGAAATAAAAGAAGCAAGTTTGACTGACGGGGCATTATTATATGATACTACTGGACGAATTGGATTATTTTCTTTGTGTATTTTTAATAAACCATATAATTTAGGGGACATTGGATTGGGAGAAATTAACTGATTTTTGATTTTAACACTTGAAAAAAGGGCACTTTTTGAGTCTCTTATTGCGTTTTTTATATGGTCTTGGTATTTATTCGTGGGATCTTTTATTGTGTTAAAGATATTGTTCGTTAAAAAATCTTGAATTATAGTCTTTTTTATTAATTATCACTATGGAGTTCCTTTTGTCGGCTTTGGTTAATATTAAATTTTCTTCATGTAATGTTAATTTTAAATAATTAACAATAACACTTTCTCTATTAATTGGGTAGTTTAAATTTTGACTAACTGCTTTTATTTTTTCTGCGCATTTATAATGAAATTTTTTTCTTGTTTGAAAAGCGCCGTTTCTGTATCCACTCGTAGATTATCTATTGCTGATTGTATATTTTTATTGTTGTAATGTAAATTGTACTTTAAACCTTTTTCTAGAATTAGGTTTTCTTCGGGAAGGAATGTATGTGACGAAAGATTCACTACTGGTTTATAAAATTGTGGAACGGATTTATGTGCTTTATTATTTACACTATATGTTTTTTCAATGAGATTTTTAATTTTTTTATCCAAAGTTATTTTTTTCTTAAAAGCCGCTATCGCCCTTTATCATCAAAAAAATCCCATTCGGTACTGTGTAAGTCCTTAACTAGTTTGATACGTAGGAGAAAAAGTAAAGTCTTCATCTGATTTCGTGTTTTAAACGCACTGATCAAATCTTCCTTCTATTTATTAATTCCGGCTATTTTCGATTTATTCACAGAACTGTTATTTATTTTACTTTTAAAATTATCCTGTATACATCTTGGTATCACTTTTTCTTTTAGGCAACACTGATAAAAATAAATGTTCAAGGACACAATTCTTATTTTCACTGATAGTTTTTTGTATATTTGTGCTCTTTTTGCCCTACTCGCATCTAATATAAAGTTTAAATTTGAAGCACTAACTTTGTGGTTATTCATTATAATAAAATAAATAAAACAACTAGTGGTTAAAAACAAAGTTGTTTTATTTATTTTATTATAATGAATAACCACAAAGTTAGTGCTTCAAATATAAACGTCATATATATTGTTTATTGTTTGTGAACCATAATAAATAAATAAAATAAAATAATTCCGTAATTTCTTTATAGTTAATAAGCAAAGTTCCCATGGCGTACATAAATAACTGTTACATATTAGTTATAGTTTTATCATAACAACGAACCAAAAAGTGCAAACAAAAATTTTCTCATAAAATTTGTGCCTTTTATTTGTATTATTATATTAACTTGAAGCGAGCAGCTTAAAGCTGATTAGCTTAAAACTATTTTAACAAAAGTTAGTTGTTGGCGCACCTTAACTTTTCCGAAACGAATTTAGTCCATTTTTTAGCCCATTGAGACTCTACATTGAGATCAGCTCTTGTGGCAGCTTATTCGAACCATCGACAACCCCATTGCTCAGGAAATTCCTTCGTGGATTTAATTGGATTGAATCTCGTTTTCTTTAGCCTGAGACTGTGGCCTCGAAGACGAGCATCTTGTTTAAGCTTGAACTAACTATGGCCTTCATTCTCCAATGACCCGTCTTTGTCGTATTGTTAACTCAAGACAAGATCTGGACTTTTTTGGTTTAAGTCTACAACGATTTAAATGAGCTCTAAATAAATAGTACATATCTTGCCTTGATGTCCCTTATGTTTTTCAATTTTTTAACTGTTCTTATATTGTAATATTAATACTCTATGAATGAGGAAGTTCAGTGGTTTTTTTAATTTTTTTTATTTGTAATAAACTATTAATTTTTATATGTCGTATTATCAGCGCTACGATTTTTCAATGTTTTGTATTTCTGAAATAACTCCGCGAATAACGTCAGAGGTTCATTTCCGCTTATTCTCATTCGGTTCTTACCATTGGTCCAGAAGCGACAAGCAGACCGGAAATCTTCCATAGCTCTCAGATCATAGGTTGATTCACATGAACCAGTGACGTCATTCAAAGTAGTGCGTTTTTATCAAAATATTTTTTTTTTTGTACAGTTTCAAGAAACTTTGCAGTACAATTGAATGCTCTTATTTTTACCCTGCGTAAGAAAACATTTTTTGTATCCAATTTCCCGTAGGGCTAAAGTTCCTCATTGTATGCATGGACAATGTCGGTAAATAAATAAACATGGGATCTAAATTTAGGTAGCTGTCAAGACTGTTAAGTATCTTGTTTCTCTATTTCATTGGGTATTTTATTTAACACTAATTTTTAAAACTCGTAAGGTTTTACAATAAAAACGTCTAATTTTCGCGTTTCGAAGTTACATTTAGCCTATTTAAATAATAATAATAATAATAGTAATAAGAACAATAATAATAATAATAATGGTTTATTTACAAAAATAACAATTACTTTATCTACTACATACGCAGTTAGGTAATAGATTTCTCTAGATCATGTATAGTCTGCCTAACTAGGTACAACCTGCTTTAAGGCAGATATTTTTATGCAAAATAAACAATAATATTATAACCTGCTAATTAATTAAATATACAGTTATACAATATTAATTAACATAATTTATTACGTAAGAATGTTTTTGAGTAAATTTTTCTCGACCTAAACCCAGTAACCAGTTTTTTACAAATTCATTAAATTGAATCCGGGTCATAGTTTTTCAATGTTTGGGTAACATATTGAATATTTTGAGGCTTAGAAACCTGAAATTTCTTTGCCCGAATTCAGAGTTTGCGGTAGACCCCATGACCCATCCTCTAGTTTGACTTCTGGTAGTGTGGGATGTGGGAGTGTTCCTTTTGGGATTTGATAGAATAATTTGCTTTCACAAACATTATTATTCTAAACATATATAATTGCCTAATATCTAAGATCTCAAATTCCTCAAATAACTTAACGCTGGGGTACCTGAAGGGCTTTTTTTAAAATAAAAAAAATTGAGCAGATTGTGAGGTTTTAATGCCGAAATAAGTTTCGGTTTTGGCCGAAACTAGAACAGAAACCGGAATCCGGTTTCGGATTCAGCTGAAAATCTTGTTTCGGTCCGTCGCTAAAGCTAGGGTTTCCTAGGACAGCGGTGCCCGTATCTTAACGGCCGTAGTGAACGGTGATAGGGTGGGAAGCCGTCGTAACGTCGTCTAGAGAGTGGTTTCCTAGGAAAATGGTGTTAAATGGTGTTGATAACACCGTTTTCCTAGTAAACCACACTCTAGTCATCGTTACGACGGCTGTCCACCGCATCACCGTTCACTGCGGCCGTTAAAATACGGGCACCGCTGTCCTAGGAAACCCTAGCTTAAGCTAGGGTTTCCTAGGACAGCGGTGCCCGTATCTTAACGGCCGTAGTGAACGGTGATGCGGTGGACAGCCGTCGTAGTGGTGACTAGAGAGTGATTTTATTTTTTAACGGTGTTATCAACACTATTTTTATAGGAAACCACTCTCTAGTCACCGTTACGACGGCTGTCAATCGCATTAATGTTCACTACGGCCGTTAAAATACGGGCACCGCTGTCCTAGGAAACTCGAGCTTAAATAGCATTGTCCTTGTGTGAACGCCACTTTACGGCCGCGCGGGTCGCTGTGACGGGACCTTCTACTTCTTCCTACATACAAATGGGAAGTTAAGAGAATGCACGGTCTGACTTTTCTTCATACAAACGTATCCCCATATTTTCTCCCTGGATTATGGCACTGGAGCGATGATGTTTTACACAGTATAGATATCCACCATCGGCGTGTCCCTATCGTTTGTAATTTTTATTTTTATAAATAAATGAAGAAGAATGAAATTTGTGTTTTCTTATGCGCGGTTAAAACAAGAGTCTAGTGCGAAATTTATTGAAAATGTACAATAAAAACGATTTTAATAAAATCTAACTACTTTGAGCGACGTAAATAGTTCTTGAGAAGCCAAAATACCAATCAGCAGACCTCATCGAAAAGAACTAGTGAAGCCACGCGCGGAGTAATAACAAAAATACTTTAAAAAATTGTAGCGCTGATAATACGAAACACATTTTTTTTGTTGCTTAGTTTGAAAGTCTATCAACAAATACTAATAATAAAAAAAACACTGAACTTCCTTATAGTCTTATATAGGAGCAAAGGGCATCCAAAAACCCTTAAAAGCGTCTAGTTTAGCACTGCTGTTTTCGGACTACGGTATACAAATATGGTAACTATTTTTGAAAAAAGCAAAACGCAACAAACCAAAAATATATTTTTATAAAAAAAAAATAAAAAATTATTAAATCGGTTCCGTTTTGGGGTGTAGAAAACGGGAAAACGAGACATAGATTTTGTCGATTTTTCAATCAGTCCGACATGCATTTGTCTTTTTCACGAAAAGAAGAATTGAAGATAAAATTGAAAAAAAACACGAATTTCTTTTTTCAAAGAGACGGACACTAAAATATAGAGTGCATTATTCGGAGATAAGGAATGGTGAAGAGGTCGCGGGTTTACTATTCCGATGGAATCTCTGGCGCTCGCCAGTACCTATTTTATAGTTTTGCGCCTTATCAAGCGTGATCTGCGCAGCATCTCACGGGCGCGGGCGCCTTACCTCGCACGGCTTCTGGACCCCTGATAACAGGACATTCATACTCCTTAGCATCCTCGATACGATCGATACGCAAAAAAACATAGAATTAATCAATATTATTTGCCCATATACGAGTATGTTATATTATAATTTAACTAATTCTTAATATTTTTAATATATTTGTATTTTCGACACTTGACACTTGTGCAATATTTACACACATGTCCACTCTCATTCCAATATAACACCCACTCACCCACCCTCTCACTCACTTACACTCACACAAACACACTATATAGTATGTATTGTACGTGTATTTAATGTATTTCTGTGGATATCTGTCATTGGTTTTATTCTCTGTGTATTTTATTTGTTGTATTTTTGTTACGTATATTACTATTGATATCCCCAATAAATAAAAATAAATAAAACATATATTTTTTTTTTTTTTATTTGAAAATTTATTTATAAACCCTTACGGATTATAACATTCATTTTAAAAAAAATAATATATACATTTTTCATTTATACTCTGTTGTTCAAAATAATATTTTTTACATCTTTTGTAAAGTTTGTCTGAGTCTTTTGTTTAGTTTTGTCTGGTAGTTTATTGTATAATTTCAGTCCCTGGTTCATTAGTCTTGATTGTCCTTGTCTTGTTTTAGAAAGTTGTATATGGTATTTGTCTGATATTCTCGTATTATGTCCATGTTGACTACAATTTTTTATTAGTTTTAGTTCTTCGTCTACGATTACATTAGTGGCTAATTTATGGATAAATTTTAATGATTCTAGTTGAAAGAGTTCAGTTATATTTAATTGCTTAGTTTGTTTAAAAAGTTCTCTAGTTGCAGTTAAATAGGGAAGGTCATATACTAACTTAAATATTTTATTTTGTTGTCTTTGTAGTCTGTTTATGTCATTTTGATATCCTGCTCCCCATAATAGTTGCGTATAACATATTTTAGTTTTTACATAGGCTTCATACATTAGAATTTTTTCCGTTTTTGGAACAAAGTTTTTGATTTTTAAAAAAAGATTCGATAATGTCGCCACTTTGCTAATTAAATTGTTGATATGAATTGTCCATGTTAATTGTCTGTCTATTGTTAGTCCTAAGTATTTAACATGTTCAATTTCAGTATTTATTCTACTACTATTTTTTTATCGTTTCACTTATTAGTTTTCATTGTTTTATTATTAATTATATATATATGTACGCGTATGCATGTGCATTAGTGTATGCGTATATGTTCATGTGTGTATGTATATACCTATATATATATATATATATATATATATGTATGTTCGTGTGTGTATATGTATGTATGTATGTGTATGTATGTATGTGTACATTTATATACATTTTTATTGCTTTTTTCATTGTTTTTATTTAATTACTATTTCTTTTTCTTCTCTTCCTTACTTATTTTTCCATCTCAATTCCTTTAATCCCTAGCGAACTGTACATTTTGTTTTTTTTATATTTTTGTTCCCATATGAAACCCATAATTGGTCTTTTTATTTGTTGTTATTCTTTATGTATTGTTTTTTATTATGACTGTGTTGGTTTCAAAAATAAATAAATATATATATATATCTACCTTAAGGGATAAACCACTGGAGTCAATTTGAACAAAATGTTCAAAAAACATGATTTTGTGATTGGGCGATTTCCAAAACATCATAACTTTTATAAACCAAATGAAATAATTTCAATTTATTAGGAGCTTTTAATGTAAAATATTTATTTTTCTAATAGTAATAATACATATTAAAATAGCGTATCTGATACTACCGATGTTTTTTGCACTAAAACGAAGTGGATTTCAGATTTTTATATCAACTTAAAAAAGCTTTTTACGACGAAGGTGGACTTCAATGTTTTATTCACGTATAAAATAGCTTATCGCGATAATTTCTGCATTTTTAACTTCAAAACGGGAAATAGTGGACTCCAGTGCTTTATCCTCTAAGTAACAGATATTATGTTTGTATTTAATTTATTTAACATATGCATCTATTTTTTCAAAATAATTCTTAAAGTTTTGTTTTTTTGGTTTGATACTTAGATGATGGATAAATGAAAATAATATTATTTTATGCAGTTATGCCGCTACCGTGTTGTTTATGAGTCGTTGTTTATTTTTTAATATTATTTATTTATATATTTGTTTAATCCGTTAGGGTTATATAAACACTTATGTCTCATCTGGTTAGTGTAGTCATCATGTGCTTTTACTTTTAAATCTGTCTCCAATGTAAGTTTTCAAGTAGTAAGGTAAGTTATTGTAGTTAAGTCCATTTTCGACTGTCCCGCTTTGTCTTTACTTTTTTTAAAGTGGTAAATTACTGTCGAATGCTATTATATTTGTGTATGGTCAATGTTATATCATCGTCTTGCATGTTGCCCAATGCAATTTTGCATGGATCCCTACATCAACAAATCTTCTACTTCTTCCCAAAATTGAATGAAAGATTTAAATATATTCACACTACAACAGGCCGGAAAACCCAACAACAGTGGTGAACTGCACATAACGCCCTGGCTTGAGAAAAATGGAAAATGGCGGAGGCCGCCGAGATGAACGTTTTACCTTGTTATTGGCTATCTGTATTCGACAGGAGTAGATGCTTATTAGAAATCTGTTCAGTTTCTGACATGACATTGTAATGTATTGTTCACATTTAATGATGTCGAAGACAAGATCAGTTAGCTCACTATGGCGGCCGTATAATCTCCTCATACTGTACACTTACTGGCTTACCAGTCACCAGTCCCCGGTTAACCAATAAGGATGACATGTCTAGATGCTATTCCGAGGTCTGCTACTCCTGTAACAAGCTCCCGTTCCTGACTGTCGCACGTTCAATAGCCATGTCAGGACGAAGTCTATTCACTTAGTGTCATGGAATAATTACTCCAGTTTGTTGTTGTCGAAAAGGTCATCTGAGACTTGATTACATGGGAAGTTATAATAGTTATTTTCAATTGTCTACGAAGTGAAATAGAGTTTTCAGAACGAAAATAAGCAAATTCGTAATTTGTATGCAATTTTTTAACATAAAGTATAGTTCGTATAAATCAAATATATTTAATTATTTCAAAGATGGTGAAAGGTAACATACATTTGTTAGGCTATGTTATGTTATGTCCCTATAATATATTATACATTTTTAATTTAATTTCGCTGTCTGTTCACTTTTTTTTCTACGTTTTGGATATTTTTGTGAATGCATAGAACCAGAACCCTGTACGAGTGTTTTCAATTCGACGACTGCTCTCAGATAAAAATCCTGAATAAGGGAATCTAGTGGAGATAAGCCCGCCTCGTCGTGTATCTGTTGGCGCGTTCGCCTACCATTCTTGAGGTCCTGGGTTCGATTCTTGTCCGGGTGGAAGTGAAATATTGATTTGAAAGGGTTTTTTCAACCATAAACTGGCACCTGCAACGTAAGTAAGATAGACCATAGCATAATGTCATCTTGCAAAGGTAAGGTGAAATTAGCAGGTAATCGAACTTCGTTGCATTCTGTTTACCAATTGATATTATTATACGAACAGTTATATCATGATGATCCCGCGTTCGTAGATAGGTAAATTCACGAGCAAACAATACCTAAACCTAAACATCTACTTGTCTATCGACTATTCGATACATTTTATAGTCAAGATGCCAATTCAAATGCAATACCTCGATTTGAACGCAGATAGGAAAATGATATGGAGATCCATCCTTTACATATTTATAGTGAGATTTGTATCTAATCTAAACTTGCAATAAACTTGAGCGTGGAGACTTCTCCTTGCACACTCTACTCCGTAGAACCCGAAGACTGCAGTCTTCAGTTAACCGATACCAGTAGCTCAATCACAAATAACTATCGACGTGCTTAAAAACATGCTAAACATTTGAGCGATCACAATGAACAATAATAAACATGCTTAAGTTTTCGCAGTCATATAAATCAACACGTGTGTAATCTCTAAGTCAACGCTCGTGTCGGTTTGTTTTCCTCGTAAATAAATACAGTTCACTGGCGAAAAATCGGCGTTCACTATAAATAATACAATATTAAAATTATTGCATTTTCAAATTAGTAAGGAGTATCTAATTCAAAAAAGTGAAAATTAAATTACAATTACTATGGCGACTGCTTTTCTTGACATTTGGCTTCCCAACCGCCGACTTAATGCAATAAATAGCATGATAAATAATAAATATATCAGATTTTTCTTAATATACAACCTTTTAAAACGAGAAAAGGACAATGGAGACTAATAAACCATGGACTGAAATTATACAATAAACTACCAGACAAAACTAAACAAAAGACTCATTACAAAAAATGTTTAAGATATTATTATTAACAGTAGAATGTGATTTTAAAAGTAAAAATATTTTGTTAAATGTTTGTAACTCGTAAGGGTTTAACAATGAAAAAAAAAATCAAAATAATTAATAAAAATAGCAGTTTTAGAATATTTTTCATATTTACACCGGTGAAATTCAAATATGTGATTGCAAAAAAGTGAAAATTAAATTACGATTACTAGGGTGACTGCTTTTCTTGACGTTTGGCTTGTCAACCGCCAGCTAAATGCAATAAATAATAAATACACAAATAAAAATAGTAGTTTTGGAATATTTTTCATATTTACACCGGTGAAATTCAAATATGTGATTGCGCAGCAGGATTATACGTCGCGAAACCAAAATATTTTGACATTTAATGTTAGGTGTTTTCGGATGATCCATTGTGATCGCGAAAACGATAAACAACCATATTGAAAAATTGTTATCACGTCGCATTTTAGCACGATAATAGTTATTTGTAATTGAGCTACTGGGCCTCTATTTCAATGTTTAAATAAGAGAGTTATCTTCAGTTGCCTACAAAATAAACTCGAATTATTAGTACGAAAAATTAAATTCAAATAAACTATGTTTTGGAATGTGGTCAATTACAGGTATTGAGTTACTTCAAAATATACACATTTTCATACACGCTTATATCATAAACATATGAAACGCGTAAAAAATAAAAGGAAATTTCACAGAAAAGCGGCGCTTAATACGTATAAAGAAATGACTGGGGTAAGAACATATATATTTCGAAGTATATTAAATAAACTGACCGACTAAAGAAAGAAAGGTGAAATTAATCTATATATACGATCTTCCAGCAGATCTATTTTTTTATTGTTTCCATGCATTTTTTTGTTATTAGGCAGTGTTATGCAAATGCAGATTCTAAATCAGTGTTTTTCAACCTTTTTTTACATTTTACTTTTTCGAAGTAAAGCTAAATTTGTTTTGAAAACCTTTTTCTCTAAATCTTAATTCAGTATGTGAAAGAAAAGAAAAATTTCGTCTAAAAACAGTGATATTTTTTTTCAACAAAAGAAATATTGGCGTTCTTATAATTTACCCAAATATTTCAGTTTTGGCTGCCATTTTCAACGAGTTGTAAATAACTCACTATTAGAAAGTGGAAATCGAGTTGGGGTAGAGTGGGATTAGAACCTCGGACCCCTGGCCCGTAAATCCGCAACACTAGCCACGGGACCACAACCCGATTTTTTTTTTGTTTATTTGTTTTAAATTCCGTCACCTAAAAATAACCCGGGGCTTGATTACAATAAATTGGAATCTTCAATCGCCTACTAAGTAAAAACACATTTTCTAAACGAAAACATGTATGTATATGTGTGAAAAAAAACAAATTTGTTTACAGAGACATTAAAGTTGTATTACACGCTCTCTCCCGCTTCAACTCCCACCAAGTCTCCTTTATAACATTGTGTCTTTTTACTTTCCTTTATAATAATTTTCTATGTATAAATATGTCCTTAAAAATGCCTATTGGGCGTATATATATTAAATCAATAAATTACACATCTAAAAAGCTCCCTCCCTTCGAGAATGGCAGGATATGGTGTCTAATTACAAAGACAAATAAGTAGGTACACAGCGGTAGGTTTATTTTATTTCATTTTATTATTGACATATTTTGTTTTATTTCATCTTATTTTATTTTATTTTATTTTATTTCATTTTATTTCATTTTATTTCATTTTTTTTTTATTTCATTTTATTTCTATTACAGCATTGATCCTTTTTTAGATACGAGCGTATTTAACATTTCATAGAGGATATAAGGAGATAATTGAAGATACCTCTGTTAACTTCCTATTGAACTTCGTGGCCAGGGTATTACAATGGGAAGTTAACAGAGTTATTTTCGACTTTCTATAAAGAAAAATCGATATTTGTGTACAAAAATGCGTATATTTGCATGAAAAGTATATTTATCGGTAACCTATTCTGCCGTCATAAGAAAGAAGGACACATCTTTAAAAAAATCGAAAATGATTTAATATATATTCGGAATCAGGAAAAAAATACGCATCTACTAAAAATACATATATCTGTCTAAAATAACCACAACCCTATTATTTTCACTAATAAATGAGACTAAACTGCAAAAAGTCTTGAAGATTACCAAATATAAAAGGCTGTTCTGACTTATATAATTATTGAAGACTGATTAAAATACGTATTTTTTCTTCTATTACGTATTTTTTCTTCTATACCTACTCGTTTTCAATTAAATTTAAGATCTGCTGGTAATTTCGAAGTTAATTGATTATTAGGTCGGCGTTACTAGTTTGAAAAACAGTAAATGGACAGTAACGTCTATTTTATTTAGTTGAGTGGAATCAATTGGCACATTAACACTAAAAAAGAAAGACGTTTACTTAATTACTAAATTAAAAGGACGTTTCTAACTAAAAACGTCTTTTCATTGAAGTATAACATATTTTCTTGTATTTTTTTACTAAAACGAAGATGAAAATGTTAATTTTTAAATATATAACGTAAACTTTACTGAAATTAATATATATATATTCCGTTTGGGCGAACCATAATACTCGTACATACTGTCGCATAATAATATACTTAATTTTTGTAGTATTTTTTACACAGCGAATTTTTCAATTTCCGAGTTACAAAGTATTTATTTTCTCCGGTTTTTGTTTTTTGTAGAAACGTCCTCCTTTCTTATGACAGCAGTATAATTAAACCTGTTTAAAAGAAAATAATGTAAGCATATTGTGCTTTTTTTATAAATAAAAATAAATATTAGCGTTCTTATAATTTACCCAAATATTTTAATTTTGGTAGCCATTTTCAACGAGTTGTAAATAACCCACTATTAGAATATGGAAATCAAGTTGTGGTAGAGTATAGTTTGAACCTCGGACCTCTGGCTTGTGAGTCCGCAATACTAGCCACGGGACCACAACCCGATTCACACAGAAAACTTAATTTGACTTTGTAGATAACTCTGTGGATATTTGTCATTCTTTGTATATTTTATTTGTTATATTTTTTTACATGTATTACTGTTGATATCCCCAATAAATAAAATAAAATACAAAATATAAAATGGAAGATAAATGTTAACTTCCCATTGTAATCGGAACCCAGGGCCGCGATTATGATGGGAAGATAAATACGTCATACATGACTTGACGAAATAGTTGAAGATAAATTCTCCCGACCGATTACTTATTTATTTATTTTGTTCATTAACGCCCAAAATGCAATAAAATACATGCTAACATACTAAATAATAAACACAGAATTTACAGAAAAAATATGTGAAATTAGTTAAAAAGATGGCACTTTTTTTCTTAAAAGCCCATTAAAAATATGAGAGAGAAATGAGTAAATTTTGAAGTCGAATTAAATTCTGACATAACTGTGCTTAGATGCACAGATAGTGTGGCTAGATTCTGACCTATTAACATATAAGAGCATCTAGGCGTAAAATGTTGCCAGTATAAAACAAAAAATAGTTATAATATTTTTTCCATCTGTTTTATTATCTTTCTGAGTGTGCCGTTAAAGGAGCCGGCTTTGTAATCGCTCGGTGGATAAATAAAGACAATCGGTAAGCATACCGTCTTGGTAATTGTCAAAAATCATAAGAAATCGCTTTGAATCGCATTTTTTATCACAGAAAATATTAAAAAATATAAATGAGAACTATTTTAAATTTTAATGAAGTAAGGAACGCGGACTAAATTTTCAGGGTCATTTGTTGGTCGGATTTGATCATATGAAATGACAAGTCGGTAGAACATACTGAGGTAGATAGAGAAGTTAAGTGTACCATCTCGATATGTACAGATGAAGATAGCGTTCATAATCGCGGCACTGGTCATAAGCCATGTAAAATAACCGGGAACTCCGTATTATTTATTATGTCTTATCTTTATTGTGAGAGTTGATTTTACTGTCTGTTTTAGTGACCAATGCGTGCATTATTCAGCTAATGTTTAAACAATTACTCATATCAATATTCCTTGCAGTTCGTCTGTTTTGCGGGTACATCTATGACTAACTCATTACCGTACCAAACGCCGCTCCGCGCCGTTGGGTTCCTGTAAGCGAATCTATCGTCCCTCTGTTCCTCCCACTCTTACCTCTTGGCTCCTGACTCTTGACCTCGCGACCCTGAACTTTAAGGCGCTCAGCATTACCGGTGACCCTCCGTGGGTCCAATTGTGGCAGTAACCAGATCACAATAGACCTAAACAAGTTTCAGTAAGCTTAAATATAATATTGTACCTCCTCGTAGGTAGACACCACTATTTTTGCGACTGTAAACACCTTCAGACGGCACGTGCTGAAAATAAAGTATGTGTCGAAAACCATTTTACCTACCTACTCGTAGGTATTCACATATTTTTTAAGAATAAAAAATAACGCAATTTTTCTTCTCGTTTTGTGACTTTTCAGTGGTAATTTTGTACAATTTTATTTGTTTTGAGTTATACACTTATGTGGATATACCACCCGCTTATATTATTATATTAAGTTTGTATTTGGCTTTTGAATTTCCTGTTATGATGCATTAAAAATATCATTTTTAAAAACGTTGTATTTAAAATAATAGGTTTTCTATAAATAAGAAACACTTTTTTAAATAAGTTAACTTGAAGTTTTCTGAGATAATAATTTAATAAACATGTTTCAGGTTTAAATTATTATTATTTGTCATATCTATATTTGACACTGTTTTAAGATATTTGTATACATTTTCTTTCTTTTTACAAGCGTTTCGTATTTTGTTTTATATGTATTTAAATGCCTTAACCATTAAATTAATACGTAAAGAAATAATATTGAACTTTTTTGTTCGAATTAATAATTTTAAATAAATAAAAAAGTCTAGAACGATGTAAAATTGAAATAACTAAGTAATTATTTACTATGATTTTTCGGCACATATTGCTTATGTATTATTGCACCTACCTAGTATTCAATTTGAAAGAGAGGTTTTTTGCATAAAATCTACATGAGTTGTACTTCATATTCCCTATTTATATAATTATAATGAAAATTGATTCAATAAACAATCATTATAATTGGAAATTGCAAAAATAATATGGGATTAAATTTTACAAGCTTTCATTTTTCAGTTCGGCCTCCGTAAACTATTTGCAAAAATGTATATAGAAATTATTAAAAATTAGAGTGAGGGAGGTTATAAATGCTTTCCACTTGTTGATGAAATAATTTCAAATAAAGGTGAAAATGAATATATTTGCTCAAATATGCTACGCTTCAGGAGTTGTTGATTGTTTCAATAGAACATAGACTTAACGCAGTCCCATTGAAAATAATCCATTGGAGTCAAATCACAGGCTCGTGGACCGCAATTGACAGGACCATTATTTCTAGAAATAATGTCGCCAAAGTTGTCAAGCAGTAAATTTATGGTGTCACGAAGATAATACGTTCTGCGAACTGAACATTGATTTTTAAAGTTAATTTACATTATTTGCAAGCATTCTTTGAGTGTTATGCGTTCTATAATTAATTTGAGTATTGTTACAAATCACAAATAATGCTTTAAAAAACTGTAATTAGTTTGACAAGAGACGGTATTACCAATCAAAAGTTCTATAACCCGTTATTGTTGCTTAAAAAATAATATTTTAGTTTTTATTTATTTGATTGATGAAACCAACAGACATATAAAAACAATACATTGAAAAAAAAACAACAAATAACAATGTCTTTCTTGTCCATGCGTCGATGTTCTTACTTACTAATTTACTCAGCGCTGTACGTAATGTCCTAATATTATGAAAAATGCTCCATCTTAACCTACCGGAGATGGACGATTACACCCATTTTAAATGATCGATTATGTGAAAAGTATTTTTTATACATCATTTTCCTTAACCAAATCATGAAAATTTGAAGAGAAACCTTTTTACCACACGTCTTTTCATGATTCAGATAATATTGTGATGAAAGAATAACATTATAAAATTCACGAAAATGCCCAAAAAGTGACATTTAAAACTGGGTCTAATTTGACCCAACTCCGCCACGAACACTATTTTCATCCGCCACAACTTTATTTTAAAAAAAAGGACAGGTAGATATATCTTTAATCATAATTACATTGAACAAAAAATACAAAATCTAAGTTTAAGAGAAAAAATGTTTTTTTTATGTTAAAAATAAAAAATTTAAAAAAAAGGGAAAATATGTTCACTAAAATATACAAAAACTAGAAAAAAAGTAAAGAGAAAGCAATTAAAATTTAAAAAATAAATAAATATTTTTTTTTTGAAAAATAAATAAATTAAATAAATAGTAGTTAGAAGTAGTTAAAGTATTAGCAATAAAATTTTACGAAAAAACCTCACCGCACGCCCCCGCTACACACAATATTATGTAGATAGGTATGTATTATTGTATTGTGTTCTGTGGAGAAGTTTGAGTTTCTCATTATTATTTTGCGTAGATATACGATGATTATTTCAACATTTACGGTTACGAGCTACGAGCCCGAGGTCTGTAAAGTAAAGGTCAATTTTCTGTACGTCAAAATTAATACTCATATTTTTTTTTAATCTTTGATTTACAGGTTACTAACAAAGATAATAAAAAAATATACAAATATTCACAGTATCGTAAAAAATCGATTTATTGTTAAAACCGTTTAAGATAACTCTGTTAACTTCCCATCGTATCGTATCGGGGCATATATGAAATACCAACACAGTTTAAAAAAAAAAGAATAACCACTAAGCTTTAATTTTAGAGACTTGTAAGCAGGTGAGAAGGAGAGGATATGGAAATAAGTTATGAAAATACGCCACAATACCCAGAACAATTAAGGGTAGTTTTTTTTTTCAAATTATCATATTCGCCCCACATATCGATTTAAAAAAAAAAAAAAATTTCAAGCCAGTATCGAGACGCATTGATTACCCGAAAAAGTAGACAATATCAAAATGAAGGTGCATGGTGCGTGTTGCATGTTGGTTTAATTGGTGTCCCGATGAAGAGACGGGTACGTCTAGAAACCGGTAGACATAGAAAAGTCCATAAGTGGTTATATACAAATATTTCATTACGTTAGTAAAATGTTTGATAACAAATTAAATGCTTTAAATATGAATAATAATTCTTAAAGTTTTGTAATAATGTTGTCTGCTTAAACTTTTTCGGATTGATAAAAATAATACGAATTAAATATAGAATTAAAATTTCGTAAATTCTGGTCGGGAGCATTACTTTTATCATTTTTTCAGCTGACAAAAAATGTCGTATCAGAAATAGACAACCACAGTGAGAAGGAATACAAAACTCTAGGCATTTACAGGGCTGATGACCTGTATAAATTTGTTATTGGCGGGTTTGAATTATTACTTTAACATTGTAACAGTCATTATTCAGCCATGCTTATAACTGGACCATCAATTTCACTAAATTGATTGTCCAGATTGAATTTTCCTTCCACTGAAGGTGCTCGAAACGAAATCGTTTTTTTTTTATTTGGGCCAAATTAATCATTTGAAAATATATCCGTTCACTAAATAATGTAATTCGCATTTTATTAGATTTTTTTAACAAACTGTACTTAGGCAGTAAAATTCATGCAGTCAATTATTTAAAAGCTTTCCTTAATTTTATATTAATTCCATTTATTTATTTTTGTAAAAGTAATTCGATGTTTGTAATAATTTTGCGAGTGTGTCATTAAATTAAAATATAAAAAACAAAGATTTTTTAAAAACATTTTATTTTATGAATTTCAAGGAAGGTAACAGCAATATTGAGATATTTTGTTGCATATTACATATAAAATTTACAAATAAATATACACAAATGACAAAAATATGAAATACAAAGTAATAAACACCATATTATGTACATACACAAGCCTCATACTTAATAACAAAATATAATAGATTACGATCGTCGGTAAACGTATTAGGTAGTTCTAATTATCTCAACGGGGACGGGTTTTTTAGAGAAGAGAATAATGAATGTGTGGATTGTAGATACAGACTGAACTGATATTATTCCAAAACAATAATACTGTGATGTCTATCATTTATATCACATAGGCACAATATATGCTCGTTCTAGAGACAATACGATTTTATAGAACACTGCACTTTTTTTGAAAGAACCGCGAATTTTGATGAATATCATGAGTAAATTTATTAATTGATTGTCGCAATATATTCAAACTATAACAATAAAATAAATAAGTATAATATGTACATTTCGAGAAGTAAGTACGAGCACAGATCTGATGCCTCTCTTTCTGACATTATTGTTTTATTAAGTTTTTTTTAACGAAATTGTACAGCTGAAAACTTTATGAGAATATTTATGTACATTCATTTGTCTTAGTTGAACTATTTATGTAATGTATTTACTAAGGTAGTTGTACGAAAAAAAAATTAATTTAAACACAGAGTTATACCTTAACTAATAAACCGGTAGTCAGATGGTAGAAGGGACTATCTGTATTTTTGTCTATGTTTTAGTTTTCAAAAGTTTGAAAGAATATTTCAGTAAATACAAGCAGAAAAAAAAATTAAAAATCAGCGTCATTTAGAATGGTAATTTACTATTAAAAAGCAACACTTAAATATTTTAGTTTGTGGATTAAAGTCTTGAAATTGAAACGTATTTCAGCTCTCCTAAATATTTTTGAAAATTACAGATGGTCCCTTCTGCCATCTGACTACCGAAACAATACAGATACAAAAATAATTTCAAAAACAAAACATTGTTATATAATCCAGACGCTTTCGGATGACATTCTATTCTATCTACTATATTCTATTCTATGTGGATGTTTGTTTTTAACAAAAATCATCGCCAACCCACGAAACGACGCGATGGACCCAGCATACCTAACATATTTTGGCAACTCATTAAACATCGTAAGTCCTTTATGATACAGATTGTTTTGAGTTGCCTGGAGTCTTGTTTTGGGGAGTCTGAAATCTTCACCTCCCCTCGTAGGATAGCGATGAATTTTGTTATTACGCTGAACATCACAAAACATATATTCGGGCAATAATTATGGACACTGATAAAATCCTTCGAGTATTAAATCTAATTCCAACTTCTTTAAATATTTAGTCACACATGGGTATGTCCTCAAAATATTAAGCTTCGGTTGTATTAAATCAATAATGCCGATGCCGCATTTAATATCTTTATCAGTAAGCACGCATTAAAACTTGTCAACTACCTACCTAAATGTGTACCTAATGTTGGCGAATAATGTACAAATTATACCATGTCTGTGTAGGTACCTATTTAATATTAATATTGACTTATTAACCATTAAGAACTGATAAAAAAATATTTACGGTAAGTACCTACATGGACACAATTTGAATACAAAACCCGCTCTCCCTGGAGGTAACCAACTTATTTTGGGATCATAAACAATCACAAAACATCCACAAAAATACACATTTAACAATTGATTTGAGCACTGCGTTGCAACTTGCAACTTATATAGATTATTTGTTAAAATTATTCATTTTCGTGTGAAAAACATTATAAAATTATTGTCTAATTTCCTCTTTTCGATTGTAAGAGTTTGACAATATTTAACAAACATGTTTTTTTCAATGTGCATTATTATCTATACAAAAAGGGGATATGGTTTAATTGAATATAATATATATCTTTTTTTAAATAAGGAGTCTTTGCGTTCTTATGATTTACCAAATATTTATTTTTGAGGGCAATTTTCAACGAGTCGAAAATATCTCACTATTAGAAAATGAGAATCAAGTTGGAATCAAATTGGAAATACAGTGTGTGTGTAAATAATTTGTTTATAGACACTAAACGTTTTTTTTAGATTTACGATTTATTTTAACATTCTAAGATGCTTATAGCTGTATTTTACTAGTCAAATAAAAAAAATAAAACTAAACTCGAAGTTCCATTATAAGGAAACATATTTTAAGCTCATCAAATAATATGATTCCTAGCGTATTGGTAAAAAATGATATTGAAAATACCCAATGAATATAATAATTATTATTATTAGGTATGTTTGCATTATGCAGTTATGGCACGCCATTTTAAGAATTCACTAAATATTTATAGATAAGCAACAGCGAATGTTGAAGCTCAATAATTGATTTAAATTTAAGTATTAACGTATAAAACAACAGGTTCGAAATAAAACTATTCTAATTATTTAATCTCTAATTGATACGCTCTTTATGCCATCAATCGTGGGAAATAAAATATAATATGGTATAACAATCACAATATTAGTAATTTAGTCACATTACATATTTTTCACTGTTTTTAATAATATTTATATCTGTAACAGTACATTCATGGTTTACTAAAGTATTTAATAGGAAGTTTAACACTTTTTATTCCTGGCAAACAAAAATATGAATAAAATAGAAAAAAGTCAGTCAAAACGTAAAATACATTTTACATAAAATTGATTTTTAAATATCAATAATTTATTTTTAAATCGTATTTTTATTAGACGACACACAAATAAAGACATTTGTTTTATTTAAATTTTGAATCAGTAAATATTTTTTTTGTGTACCCTTATAATGACGATATTCAATACATATAATTTATAAATTGTTTAATACATACATTATGTCTTAACATTAAGTTTTTTTTCTTCTTTATATATGTTTTATTGTACCATATTATGTATCGCTTTACCTATATATTAAATTAAGTATATGAAAATATAGAAGCGTTTCGAAATTATTTTTTAGGACTTTGTCCAGAATAAATATTGTATTTATATACATACAAATAAATTATTTTATTACAACCGTATGATTACTGACTTGTTTTAATACAATTAACATTAGGATAATTGATCTTTATTCCATGAGTGTCCTAAAAAAATAAAACGTCATGTAAAAATATATATGTGGAATATGTTACACATTGACATTCACGCTAATCATTTCGGTTTTAGAATCGGGACGACTTAACACTAGAAAATAAATTAAACACTTAAATTGAGCGCGCAACGGCCCGGTCCAAGGTTTGTAATAATTTCTACAATTATTTTACTCCTACATAGAGAACTCACTCGTCTACACAATTTACATAAATAATTTAATAAAGATTTTATGTACCCACCTAGCTATGATAATTAAATATGAATACATAGTAAAGTTAAGTAGGCGATACGTGCGACATTTTGAAACTTACGACAAGGATGTTTGGGCAGGTACCTGAATCCACCTCGCGACCGTTCAAGTATTAAGTACGTGTACAAGGTTCAAGAAATGTATCTGAATTAATTGTCTGATAGTCCTCGCAGAACGCGGAAATCTCAAATAAATGCGGGTAGGTGTTCGGGTACCGCACTTTCCGCACTTTCCGCGTGTGAGCGGATAATGATTGACGTAATAGAAATGATACACCCTCACGTCCCTCACTAGTACGCTAGACGAGTCGACGAGGGACGAAATACTTATATATAAAATATGGATATCACCGGAAAGTATTACTGGGAAAGCTGGGGTCAGCTGAATTCAGAGAAGAAAGGGTCGAACGGGGACAGGGATCTGTCGGGGAAGGCGGGAGACAGGGGCCGGTCGGGGGACAGGGACAGGTCGGGGGACAGGGGACCCGCCGTGAGGTCGGGGCCCAGCCCCAGCTCGGCCGCCCAGGACAGGCTGGGGCCCGGCGCGGGCTCCCGCAGCGCGGCGGCCAGCGCGGCGATATACCGCGCCGCCGCGCGCAGCGTGCAGATCTTGCTCATGCGCTCGCTGGCTCCGGCCGCCGGCTCCGCGCCCCCCACGCAGCGCCGCAGCGCCTCGAACGCCCCGTTGATCTCCCGCATCCTGCTCCTCTCGCGCGCGTTGGCGGTCCTGCGCCGGTACTTGCTCAGGGGCGCCGGCCCCGCGGCCTTGGGCCCTCCGCCTTTGGGGCCCCCTGCCTTGGCCCTCCGCGCCTCTCGCGGCCGGAGCCCGTACCCGCCCCCCTGCTCCTTGCTTTCCTCCCCTCGGTTGTTGTTAGCGTCGGGAAAAAGTCGACCTTTCCCCGAATTTTGAAGCACCACATTTGATTTCATAATTGTTTACAATTCGAATAATTATTTACTTTCGATGAGATGGTGCATTTTGCGAATCTAGTATTCTCCCAAACGCGAGTTATTTATGAGTCGACATTACCGCTATCGCAAAAGAAGAAACATCCGGCAGAGGACAGCGAAACCGATTTTTATATTTTTCACAGATTTTCCACTAAACGTTTTACTGTAAATCGAATTAACTTTTCGGTTTACGATCGCTTATGAGACGAACGATAAGATACAGTCCGTATTATGGATCACCGTTAATGTGCATCACATCGTAATTCATTTTTTGAGTTTTATCGAATCGTTTTGATTTCTAAATCGTAAATTTTCTCGCTCTGCGGGCGAGAAGCCGAGAGTGTCGAGTGTCACGGACGGACCGAGCCGTTCTGCGGCTGCCGGCTGACTGAGGCGCCGAGTGCCGAGTGCCGAGGACCGGGGACCGGAGACTGCGGAGGAGGAGACCGCAGGGCCTCCCACGCGGCCGCCGATCGGACTGTTCCCTCCCCCGAGTCGGCGACGAGCCGGGAGCCGGGTCTGGGGTCTGGGGTCTGGGGACTGGGGCCCAGGGACGAGGCCGCGTGTGGGCACGAGCGGCACAAGGTGGGTTCTCCGTCCTGCACCCAGTACCTATGCATATGAAGCAATCTGCATTTGCAATTTCAACTTGATAAGTCCATTCGTTCGAGCGATTACTCTTGTTTTACTCGGCTGCAGACGAAAAATCCCCATAATATAAAATTTCAACCACTATCTATGTGGTTAATTATTATGAACTTAAAATATATTGGGAGTTGGCCGCAGACAGAGAGGCCTTGAGAGATTTTGTGAATTCAATATGCTCCACCTGCAAAGCTTCCGTATCTTCAATTTGTAAAATAATTTACCCTTCTTATCTTATTGCATATTTCAGGAAATTTTACCTACGTTTACAGGTCCTACGTCCTACCGTCCTACCGTCCTACCATCCTACCGTCCTACCTTCCTACCGTCCTACCTTCCTACATACTTTTCTTGTAAATAGGTATAGGTAACGCAGCCTAAGTTGAGGCCATCACAGTACTCACACAGATGTAAAGCTTTTATACAGAATGTTTCTTTTCTGTATAAATTATATTTTATTCAGTTTAAAAAAACGTATTTTGTGTCCAACTTGTGATGTATTGGTTAGCGCGTTTGGTTGCCGTGAATGAGGTTAACGTGAAATATTTATTGTAAGTGATTTTTCATTACAATGTTTAGTTTTAATACGGAAATATTTTATATGTATTTCCATGAATAATAAACTGTATTTTTACCAACTTATTTTTTAATGTAAAAAATATTATAAAATTAACAGAGATTACTATGACCCTGAGGATTCCTAGTTATGCGGTTTTTTCTAATGCCCCGTCGGCGTCGTACTAAATGTATTACAAACGACGATTTTTACGTTACGATTTTTTACGCTTTTTTTTACACCACGACAGGCCCTGAGGCCCATTACAGTGGTGATTTACAACACAGTACACCCAGGCTTGAGAGAAATCATACTATTATTTTTTTGTGTTCTCACCGGGAATCGAACCCAGAACCTTATGTGTGTGAGTCGAGTGTCTTAACCACTACACCACGGAGGCCGCCGGAGGATGCTTTAAACGTTTAATCTTTTTCGTGCCCATTAAATACCTACATTAATGCATTTGATAATAATTAATAATTCCCTTCTGCACCCAATGGTGCATCATTTTTGTTACATGAAGGTAAGATGATCAGTCTTACGCTTCAGGTACCAATCCAGGGACTATGAAATAGTCTAGTGTAAAAACACCATTTTGAATAAATATTTCATGTCAACCATGTCGGGAATCGAACCCGAGACCTCATGCATGGTAAGCAAACGCGCTGACCATGACACGACGAGGACGACGTATGGATACATTTATACAATAAAGTTTTCTCTGCTGTCTTTGGGCGCGCGGTATACAAATATAACTATTTTTGGAAAACGTAAAACGTATCGATACAGATTTTTTTTCTGATACTCTGTCTAAAAAAATAACAAAATCGGTTCAGTTTTAAGGTGTGGAAGACGGGACAGTGAAGCGTCGATTTTGTCTATTCTAAGAAAAGGTCTGACATGCAATCGTCTTTTTCGCACAGCATCGGTGAGGCATATGCAAGACAGAGACAGGAAAACAATGTTCGAGTACGTATTTATCAAAATTCTGTCACAATTTATGTAAACCGAAACACAAGAATAATAATGTATACGTGCATATCTAATTTGGACTAAATACAATAACTGATATCAAACTTTCGATTGTGTTCATTTAATCCATATACGCGTATGATTTACTTAAATTTAGCAATACCAAAGTATTGCCGGGTTTAGCTCGTAGTACCTATATAAATCTATTCAATATCTCGCAGCAGTCTCCTCTGCAATGGTCTCTTAATGTATTTTTCATTATTTATTTATGATGTAGATTATTCGCTTATTTTAAATTTACTAGATACCTATCTGTCTTGTGGTGCAGTGGTTATGGCATTTGAATACCATGCATGAAATTCCGGGTTCCATTTGCGGTTGAAATTTTTGTTCTGGAAGGTGAAGGTGGCACTTGAGCGTAAAACTGATCATCGATCGTGTTTGCAATTGGTATTTACCTACCTGCTTCCATTAATTTATACTTATAACATTTCGCGACGTTTCGTTGATAAAACTGAAAAGAAAACATCTTGATTTCGACAAAACCGCATTAAAATGAAAACATAAACATTTACAGGGTTTTATTTTAAATAAATTCAAAATGTTTTCCCACAAAGTAAATTCTGAAACAATAAATCATATAATTTACAGGGCACATGGCCTGTCATTCATTAGCTGCGTTTTAAGTACCTAACTTCTTTATACAATAGATTGAGTTTTCTTGGTGGAATTGCATTTTAATTATAATTTACTATAATTATAACTTTGTACAATGTGTAGCATTCGCAAATTCTTCTATCTGTTTACAGAGTAAAAGTATATGTATGTGATTTTTTCGAATCATAAAGTTTCGCATTATATTAAATAAATTGTTTATGTTTTATGAATGTATGTACATATGTGTATGCGCATGGGTGGGTGTACATGTGTGTGTATGTAAGGGTATATATGTGTATATATGTTTGTATTTGTGTGTATGTATGTATATGTATGTATATGTGTATGTGTGTATATATATGTATTAAAATGTATAAACAAGTAAGTTTATATTTTATTAGCCTGTTCTTTCTATTAACTTATAAACTATATTATCATGTTCTTCGCAGTCTCAATCCTGGGGATTGGTTTGCAGCAAAGTCCTGCATCTCGTCCTTCATTGCCACGGTCTCTATTCTCTGCAGGCCTCTTCAGCTCGACATATGAGGCACCGTTTAAATCCTCCCACACTTGCTCCAAATATTCCCGTCGGGGGCGCCCTCTGTAATTTGTCCCATCAGCCATTCCTTCTATGATGTCATGAAGGAGACCCTATGTCGTATAATGTGGCCGATCCATTGGACTCGCTTCTCTGAGATGGTTTTGATTAGGTGCCTCTCTTCTTCGATTCTGCTGAGAACCTCGTCATTAGTGACTATCATGTATTAAAATGTGATTGCCTAGCTTGGAACGGGGTATGTACCCTTGTTAGATGGGCAAAGTGAACATAAAATTGTATTTATAATAAAAAGTATAAATAAATAAAAATAAATAAATTACTAGGTAGTGATTTTTCAACCCACAAAAATAATTATGATCTTATGAATAATTATGAAATAATAGATGTTCAAATATGGGCAGAATGGTGAATGTTCCACAGTGTGTAAAGTGGCCCCTTAAACCAGCCAATGACAGGTCATAAGCCCTGTAGATGCCTAGACTTCTATATTACCTTCTCTAAAATGTTCTTCTTCTCTGTTGTAATACGTTAATTATAAACTTGTTCATTCTATGGACGCTGGCGCCAGCTGGTGTCGGCGATTAGGAATAACGAACTGTCACTTGCGTTCCTTCAGTTTATTACTTATCATTATTACATTCCGTTGAAATTTCAGATTATGGTAATTGACGTGGCCGCGAAAGGTTTTATAAATGCATTTAGCATAAACGACTTCTGTGTTTCGTTTATTCGTTTAGTTGAGCTCGGCTGAGCTGTTAAATCAAAATGTTCGGCTCAACGTTGAAGGTTGGATCGTTGCTTTCGATATTTTTCGTTCTTTGGGCGGTCTATTTCAAAAACAAAGATAGTGATCTGTTGAAAATAACATCGATATCCGACAGTTTTTTAAGGATAGAAAATAAATATTTAGTGGGAGAAGGTGCTGCGATCCCGAAAGTGGCCGTCGGATACGGAGCTTGCTACGATATCTTCGCCAATGCCGTGCCGCTGCTGAAGTTCGAGGAAATGGAAGGGCAGCCGGAACATTTTGACGACATTTCTACTTTCCCAGAACTCGTGAAAAGCTTCGCTTATTACTTTCGTCATGGTGCCGCTGCAGAGTTAGTAAACAAGCTTTATAAATCTCTAACAATTTACATAACCAAGTGCATAACTCTCATTGCCTTCGCACATATTCTGAGCGAATTTCTTAATAAAGTCAATAAGGCCAGTCTTGCACTCATGTTTATCTTTATCTTATGTCCTTAATTTCTGATAAATATACTTTTTTTACACTTTTATATAACAACAATACATGTAATAATTTTATGTTTAACGTTTCTACCTCTAATGGAGCAAGATGCGTTAGAGAAGAAAATAATATAAATAATATGTAAATATGTTATCTTTACCCAACTGAAAATGTTGATCTTATTTAATAATAGAGCAGTTGTTTTATTTAGAAAAATATTTGAATTTTTAATATGAGGAATTTTAAAGAAATTAGATTCGTAGCATCTTTCTAAAGGCTAATCAGCGCCTTTCAAAGCTCTTTATAAAAAACAAACCAACGTTTTGATAATTAGAGATGTCACGAATATTCGGCTACTTTTTTAAATTTTGGTATTCGGCCAAATACCGGATACCAAGTTATTAAAAAAGGGGCATATTACTAAAAAATGTATCTATTTTAATCACAAATGATTAGTTTAATACTTAAAATATATCAGTGGTATGTTGTGATGAATGAAAACCATTTTTTCAGTATTAGTTGGTAGCAAACGATTGCACTTTTTCTCATAAATAATAATACCTCGCGAGATCTTGTTGTTACACAGCAAACACACAGCCAGTTTACTATCTACACTACAAATCTCATCATATTCCCAAATAGGTGATTTTTTATTAAATGGTTTCATGATGTACAATGAACAAATAATTACTAATTGCTAATAATTATTACTAATAACTAATAAGGACTATTAGTAACACAATGTGATGTAATAATGAACAAATAACACGTGTCGCAACATGATTTTTTTTACTCGCTAATGAAATAAATACGCCCGCCCCGTCACCCCCGCATGCACAGCAATGAGACAGGTCGTAACCTGTCAGCGAAATTCATGTATCTTTTGCCGAACATTCGGCCACCAAATATTCGGTATTCGGCCAAATCACTATTCGTGGCATCTCTAATGATACCAAAGCACAGTTGATTTTTAAAAGCAGGAAAAATTTAAAGTATTTTTAGACCATTTGGATATTGCACTTTGCATTCCAGAGTGTCATAACACCAAATAATGACAAACATAATAGGTACTGCTGACATAACAACAATAACCAATGAACCAAAAATGAATCGGTTTATAAATACGTAAAATTCAATTTATTTACACTATACATAGTGTGCCTATGTATACATAATAATATGTATGTGAGATTTATAAACTTAACATATATAACTTATATTTATTTTTAACTATGTTATACAATTTGTACAAATTGGCTACAGCCATCAATAAATAATATAACTATGGCAAATAGAACCTGGTCAGCACCACACGAAGGAACTGATAAAACAGGACTGGTAAAGGTTTTCTTTCGACCTAGTAAAGCTCAGCCGAAACCAAGTGAGGGTTATCACCAGAGAAAGAGAGAAATGAACAAACACCTTTCTAGAACGAACCTTTCCCAAACTTCTAGATGTAGGTTCTGCAGTGCAGATGAGGAAACATCTACACATATTATATGTGAATGTGATGCTTTACATCTTAAAATAAGCCTCATCCTCGGAGAACTACTGATTACACCTAAGGATGTTAAAGAGCTTGCCCCCTTCCTAATAGCCCGATACTTTACAGATTTGGGTTTGGAAAGGGAAATTTAGCAAAATGAGAACACTCGCCTTTCACACAGTAGCCAGGCTCTTTAAAGACCTGGGCTTGGAGGGCGAGAACTATTCACGGGGATCCGTCACAATAGATTTTTACAGGTCGCAGTGACGCCAGGACCATGTATAGAACTGACCCCCACCTCTAAGAATAAGAATAGGTTTGCATTCCAAAGTGCAATATTCAAATGATGATAAACGTAATATTATGTTTTTTAAACAAGCCTTTAAGTTTATATCCAGCATTATAAACATACTTACCGGGTCACCTCTGTATTTATTTACCCGTTGTATTTCTTCTCGTTTATCTAATGTACATAATTCTTTCTTTGTGATTACCCCTTTTTCAAACATGATAAGAATATAAAATTTTCATTGCAAGTAAAGATAATAAATATGTCCCAGTGTCTTATGTATTTATTATTTTTATAAACGCCCAGAGGGCTCTTATAATATATAGTTAAAAAGTACATAAAGTATTATAGCAATTGACATAAAATATAATCATAATTATTTCACTAAATATGATAATAACTATTAAAAAAGAAAAAGGAAATAAAGTAAAGATGAATAAAAATTAAAAACACATTAAAAATAGGAAAATCAAGGGGATGGCCATTCAATGGTTATGTGCTAAAATATGTTTATAAAGAATGATGCAGTTTTTCTTGCCCAAGAAATTTTTCATCATCATCATTCCCTTTCCGCACCTAATGGTGCATAGGGCACTTCATTGGTACACCAATCGCTGCGTATCTTAATCATTTTTGTTACATGAAGGTAAGATGATCACTCTTTCGCTTCAGGTACCAGTCCAGGGACTAAGAAATATTCAAGTGTAAAAACAACTTATTAAATAAATATTTCTTGCCTTGCTTTTTTTTGCACCACAATAGGCCAGGAGGCCCAACTACAGTGGTGAATTACATCACAGAACACCCAGGCTTGAGAAAAATCACATTTAATTTTTGTGTTTGTGTTTTGTGTTGAACCTCCCGTGTGTGAGTCAAGCGTCTTGACCACTAAGAAATTTTTGGTCTTATATTATTTCAATCTTAAAATACAAAATAATAAAAAGATAGTAAAAATAGTGTATTATAGTAATAATATTTCTTAATATAAAAGGTTAATGCATACATTTTACAAAAACATGCCTTTGCTGTTGATTACATTGGAAATTTAATTTGCGCTTTAGGAACCATTGTTTTTGCTTCATTATACTAAATCAGATACAGAAAATATCGATGAATAAAATGAACTTAATTATAATTATAAAAATACGTAAATAGTTTTAATTAATTTATATTTTTTACCAGTGACTGGTTTCGTCGTGACCGACATCGCCATGACGAAATAAAAATGAAATAAAACTATATACATATTTTTATTATTATCATTAAAATGTAGTTCCACCAAAAAATGTCACTAGAAAAATTCAATCTATTAAAATTAACTTACATGTGTTGACATATTACAACAGAGATGAAGAACATTTAAGAGAATGCAATATAGAAGTTTAGTCATCTACAGGGCTTACGACCTGTCATTGGCTGGTTTAAGTGGCCACTTTACACACTGTGTAACATTCACCATTCTGCCCATATTTGAACATCTATATTCCTTCAATTCTTTCATCTGTTGATGTTTGTGAAGTTAAAGAGCTGAAACCTTTATTTATGCGGATGAGATTCGTCTAATTGAATTATTTCACCTACATACTAGGCAACGCCTGAAAATGTTATTTTTTCAATTTCTATACTTCTTCATGGACCAGGTGGATTTATCAACAATATTTGGAGTTTGTCCAAATTTTTGTAGACAAGGACTGGATTCAACTCCATGGGGAGCTGTTAACATTAACATATTAGAACAGAGATGGGGAAATGGTGATGATTTTGTAAATAATTTCAGACGGTACATGTCCAATGGTTCGCTGTTTGACGAGATAGTGTCCATCGCCGAGAAGGATCCGGAGGCTCGCTGGGCCGTGGGGGGCAACGCTCCCGTCATGGCTTCCCGCTTCCTGTTGGAGGGCTGTCGCGTGCTGCTAGCCGCGCGCTCCAGTGCCCGCTTGCGCGAGGCTCTGCCCCCCGGGCTGGTCAGCGCGGGGGCTCCGCTCGCCAAGGACGATGTCCACCTCATCCTGGAGTACAAGGCTGACGCCACTTGGGGCCCGTTTACAGCTCCGAGGGCCAACAGATATATTTTGCACAACGATGAGAATAATCCCATGGTTAGCTCGTTGGAGCCGTTCGGAGAGCTGCTGACTTCTTTCAAACCGAATCTACTCGTTGTCAGTGGATTGCAAATGATGGACAGCTATCCATTCCCTCCTGGTAGGTATCCAAAGAAACCTTTTATAAATTATTTGGAATATGAACAGCAAAATGTCCTAAATATAAAATCTTTTTGTCCCAATTAGTACTTTGATAATTACAAATATTTTTCAAAAGAAATTGATGTAGAAAATCATAAAATAGGGCACTGCATTATATCGTTACATGGAAGGTAAGGTGATCAGTTTTACGCTTCAGGCGCCAGTTTAGAAATATTAAAATACTGCACTGTAGAATCACCTCTAAAACCAATATTTCACATCCACCCTGCCAGGAATCAAACCTGCGATCGAATAGTAGGCGAATGCCCCAAACACTACACAACGAAGTGGACTTAAATTCACTTGATTTCAGATCGTTTGGCTGAGAGTAATCATCGAGTCGAAAATGCTCGTCCAGGATTCTGGTTCCTTTCTACACCGAACTGTATTCTTTAGCCGCCCGGATGCAGAATACATTTTACTTTAAAAAAAAAAAAAATTATGATCAATATCAACAACTAAATTGTAATCATTTATTTAAAACACTATATAGATACGGTAAATTTTAATTTTAGGTGTTCGTGAAGCTCGCCTAGAGAAAATTAAACAACAGATGATATCTCAGACGTTGTCTACATTGGTTCACTTTGAAATGGCTAGCTACGTTGAAGTTAAGCTAATGACAGACTTGACTAAAGAAATCATTCCTTACTCCGATTCGCTGGGAATGAACGAACAGGAGTTAGTAAACTTATACCACACTCTGAAATATGGGAATATTAGTGTTGTCGCGGACTCTAATCCGAGAGTGGCGACAGCGCTGGACCAAATGAGAAATGTATTCAAAATGCTCAGAAAAAATAGCTTAAACATTCCGGAAAGTAGGAAATTAACGAGGATCCACGTTCATACGCTGGCTTACCAGGCCATAATGACGGTGAAGGGGTCCGCGTGGAAGCGGACGATGGCGGCCGCCGCCAAGGCCTCCCTCACGGCACACCGGCACGTGTGCGGCACCAGCCGCATCGAGCCAGAGCGGGTGCGGCTGGTCATGGACGACAGCTTCGCAACCTCGGCCAGCGGCGGTGCTGCGGATCGCGTCGCGCTGGATCCCGCGCGCCCCGTGTCTTGCTGGGAGGAGGGCTCCTCCCCCGTGCTACTGCTGTGCGTCGCCCCTGTGTTGGTGTGTACCGACGCTCGCCAGACTGCTGGAGCCGGAGACAACATCTCAGCCGCCGGACTGGTTTTGCAAATCTGATCAATCTACTACAACCCACTTATGTTATCTGTTTATGAGGGTTGATTGATACACTCCACCCCTGATCTATTTCGAGGCGGATGAGAACAAATTTTCGTAGCATATTTTTCGGCGTAGTCTCCTCGGACTCATACGCACTTCTTCCAGCGATGCTCTAATAGTAAACCCAGCTTCGCAAATAGCAGTCATTGACACTGACGCCTTGTGTGCTGGTAGTGTGTAGATGAGTGGTCGGCAGAAGTCGAACAAATGTTCTACCAGGAAGCTAAAGAAATATTGTAGCATCGATGTAAGAAGTGCATACGAGTCCGAGGAGACTACTATGCACTAAAGAAATATTGTAGCATCGATGTAAGAAGTGCATACGAGTCCGAGGAGACTGCTATGCACTAAAAGAAAATAAGGTAAAAAAATAATTTGCTGTCCACTTTAAAATATGTCCAGGGTGGAGCATATTAGTCAACCCTCGTACGAACATGTAGAACCTCAGACTGGTTTGTTATTGAATTATGTGCATTGAAACACACCCTATCGAGTGAACTCGGATGTGATCGGACAAAGGTACATTTTGCCATATTAGGTACCCTTTAATTGCTCCAATTATTAATCACGTATATTGTTGCGCATTTTTTTTATTACCCAGAAATTATTTAACTTACTGAATAATATACTCTTAAAGTAGCTTTTAAACATCTACACGGACTGATTGTAATTATGTACAGTGGTGTGTTTTGGTAATTAATATATCGGCACTTCTACTTAGCGAGTTTGCTGCCGCATGCGTAGGTTATTCAGATATTTTTAAAATTCAATTTTTTTCAACTGGGAATTATTGTAATCAATAAAAAAATGGTCACAATGAAAAGTTATTTGGTAACGCTTTGAATTTTTTTATTCTACCAAAATCAAATAATTTTTTCTGAAAAAATGTTTTTATCACAAAATTTACTACTTTCATTGAATTTACATTTTGTCTTATTTTAGTGTATTTTATAATGTATTGTGTACCAATAATTTCAATGTCTACTTTGATGGTAAATATGTTAATACTAGAAAATGGCATTTTATCAAAATAATACGATTCTAATAGGAAACATAAATACTTAATCGCATTAGTCAAACTTTACTTATTGAAAAACAAAGAGATTTCTATTTAATTTGTTTTTGTACTCGTATTATCACAATTGTAAAAAATGTACAGTACAGATAATCCTCCTACAACACGGTATATAGGTTCCTTTAAAATGCTGTGTAAATAATGTGAAACTCTGTTATATGAAGTCAGAGCCAGTACAAAATGGGGATTGGGTAAAAAAAACAAAATAGTTTTTTTGTCAATAAAAAATTATCATATTTATGTGTCAAACAGTAATTTTTTTTTTTATTAAATTGCGATTTAATGATTTTCTCCCTCGTCGCTGCTAGATACAAATAAACGTAAACATTTTTTCGGTTGAATGATAATATCATCTTCACTCTCTGAGCTTTTTTTATCATCATTTGCACTTTCTGCCATCTTTAAAAAGTCGGTGATTTTGGTTTGCTCGCTGTTCCTTGAAAGGTTGTTGTAAATTTTCTGCTACGGAAGCAGATAATTTTCCAGCTCCCTTTTGGATTTTTGGCTTCTTTCAGCGAATGGGCCTGCATTTAAAAAAAAAATGGATTTTTCGCTACACTTAGCCTTCTAATTTCTTTAAAGTAAGTTATTTTATTTCACAATAATCTAGTTTCTCTTCTCAAAATCGATTTGAATGTCTGAAACCATCTCCAGCAAATATGCTTTGGCAATTTCATCTTTCATCACTAAATCTTGAATGTCCCGAATCTTCAAAACCGTCATCTCCGATCCATTTTGCAAGTTTTTAATATGCCAACAATTTCATTTTATGATAATCTTTTAAACAAACATCACATATATAACCGTGTTGAGAGAAACCGTGTTGTAGGAGGGTTCCTGCAAAATTTTAATAGTTTTAGAGCGAAACCGTGTTGTGGGAGACCGTGTTATAGGAGGTTTACCTGTACTTGCGTTAATTTTTATTTTGATAAATATTTCATTGCTTTCCATTCGCTATCAATACAAAATGAAATAATCACGCAAAACTTGCAACCACAATTAGGGTACAGCACAATATTGTTATGAAAAACTAATAAACTGCTTTATAAACTTGTTTTAGACTAAGTCATCCTTCATTACATCGTTATAACTTTTTATGACATGTATGTATGTAATTGGCATTTATACAATACTATACAATTCTGGTGATAGCTATTTATACTTTAATAACATTCTTTTCTTTGCATTCCAATATACTTTTATAGAATTTAAGGTTTTGACTGATAATAAAATCATAAAATTTTTAAAGTCATTAATGATAAATATGTAAATATTTCTTATTTATTGTATTCACTTTTTTAACTTATGGTTGATTGAAATAAAAAGTATATGAAAATTTGTTTATTACTTACTTTTGTTTAGGAAGCTTGGGGAGGATACGGGTAAGAGACCACAGAAAGTGTTGTTTTACTAAGCCTCTGTGTGAACTACTAAAAGTCTTTAAAGTAAAACAAAAAATTGGTTAAAAATCTGAACAGAATTCTGAGCAAAAATTTTTTATATAATTTTTAAATTTTTAACACCATAAACATAATAATTATTTATAGCGTTGTTTATTATCTGACTCAAAATCTGTCTATGGGCATGCCCAGTAAGTAATGTACGATAAATACATTTAATGCTTACAATACTGGGCATAGACGCATGCAGATTCTTAATGAAAAAAATAATGATAGGTCGAATTAAAAAATTAATCAATTTAGTAGTCTTAAAAATATAATTGCAGCCATCTTTCCATTTTCCACTTTTCTTAGAAAATGGTGCTGAACAAACTCGATACGGTCAATATAAGTCCTGATTGGAGAGGTGTATTCTAGATGGGGTCGAACTGGTAAGCAGTAAAGTGTTTTATGATAATAATACTTTTGAAATCCATCGTCATTTTATTGATAAAGGATTGAGAGATTTGTTTTCGATATTATACATTTGTTCTCGATAGTTTACTCTCTAAAATAATAACAAGATCCTTTGTTGAAAAAACCATTGAAAGGGAAATATTGTTTAGTTTAGTAAACGAGAAATTAATTGTAAGACCATTTTATCGAGTTTTATTTTACACTTTTTATGCATAATATATTGGTTTTTATCTACATATAACATATAAATTATAATGGCTGTGGTATATGCGCAAGTAAAGGGGTGAAAATGGGAAGGAAAGAAGGAAATAAGAAATCAAATCGTGACATTGCAGCGGTGATTTTATGTTGCACGAGCGGAACCCGGCAATGCTTTGCTATTGCTACGTTTGAGTTCTTACTCATATATAGATTAAATGAACAAAATCGAATGCTGTCGAAACACAATCTCTTAGGTGAATGTGTGGCAAAAATATGTGCGATAGATTCACAAATGTTGAAATCCGTACATTATGTAAGGCTGAGATAAGCATTAACAACAAAATCAAGAAAGGAGCTCTGCGTTAGTTTGGAGATGGAGAGCGAATGGACAGCAAAAGAACTGCTTAAACTATTTACAATGCGAATATTGATGGATGCAGAAATAGAAGAAGACCGACAAAGACATGGCATGACCAAACCAAGAAATACATGAAGATGGACATGTTAAAAGTCGAATCCTCGCTTCCTCATTTATAAGAAGATGTATGAATTAACAGGAAGCGAGATCTGTATGCAAAGAAAGAGTGATGTGGCGTTCTATCCTCTGCTTACCCGTACGTAAAAACTGCGTGATGATTTGTTTTGTTTGTTTTTTTTATATCAATTATTGCATTTAGTCAAGATTAGATATACACGTATACATTATTATTTTAGTGTTTCGGTTTACATAAATTATGATGACAGAGAATTTTGATAAATAGGCGTTTGAACATTTTTTTCCTATCACTGTCTTGCAGTTGCCTCCTAACACTGTGCGAAAAAGATAACTGCATGTCAGACCTTTTGTTAGAATAGACAAAATTGACGTTTCGCCAACCCGTTTTCCGCATCTCAAAACTAAACCGATTTTGTTATTTTTTTGACAGAGTATCAGAATAAATTTTCTGTATTGATATGTTTTGCGTTTTTCAAAAGAAAAAAAAGTTAAATTTATATACCTTGCGCCGTGTGCCCGTAGACAACAGATGAAACTGTGCTTTTTTATGGGTTTGGATGGTTCTAGTTGACATAATAAACCTTTTTTTAAAAAACAAACAATACAGGGACACGCCAATTGTAAATATCTATTATGTGTAAAAAAGAGCTCAGCGCTGGTTTGGACATGCAGAGCGAATGAACAACGAAAGAACGGCTAAAAATATATACAATGCAAATGTTCATGGATGCAGAAATAGAGGAAGACCGTGAAAGACATGGCATGACCAAATCCAACAAATACTTGAAAAAGGACACGGTAAAAGTCGGAATAATCGGCGCGCGTGCATGAGAAAATCTATGAATGTAGAGGAATCGAGATCTGAATGCAAAGATAGAGTGATGTGACATTCTATCCTCTCTGTCTACCTTTATGGAGAAACGGCGTGATAGTTTGTTCTTGTTATTGTAAAAAAAACATTTCTCTACTGCCATAATTCATAGAGAAAATATGTGAATACGTCTGTATGAAAAAAAGGCCGACCGCATTTCCTCTTAATTTCAACTCAAGATTAAACATAATTAAGTATACTTACAAAAATTTACTAAAAATTCTTTAGTAAAAACCGTTCGGATAAACATAAAAAAGATGTTGTAACTTTTCATTGGTAAGTAGCTACTTGTTTATGATTGAATTCCAAATCTAAAAGTAATAGATTGATGTACAAATATTTAATTTAAGTAGGTACCCAAGTACTTGTTTGTGTTTGAATTCCAAAACATAAAAAAAAGCTCTCCATGTAACTGCTAATTTTGCCTCTCGCGGCAAACATTTATTAGCCAAGGTTGATTTAAGTGGACCGTTCACTCTGTTCCCGGCACTTGCCCTCCCTTCAATATCTTTCTCAGTCATTCCATCCCTAGTAAATATACTTCTCAGAAACACTAATTCTCTACCTGTTTTAGTATAACCCCTTTCACAGTGATTTCACATTTAGTCATACTTTCATTTCTTTCAAAAACCATCACATCAAATTTATTGACATTCATCGACAAATCCCTTCCCTTGCATACATCATAGATTTTTGTAACCAAGAATAGGAGTGCTGCATCACCACCATACAAAAGACAATTGACAGTTAAATCACCCATTTTTCCTCCCATTCTTAAACCTTTCAGTTCTTTCATTCAGTTTTAATTCTTTCATTAATCTCAAACTTTTGAAATTTTCTTTCTTTTAAGAAACAAGCTTCCTGGATTCAAACTAAAGATATTAACTCTTTTTTTCTATGATAATATAAAATGAAAAAGTACCTTTTAATCTTTTATAGAATATTTTCTTTTCTCTGTCTTATATTATACAAAAATATTATACCTGTCTATTTATTATACAAAAATATTATACCTGTATATTTATTTTACAAAAATATTATACCTGTAAATTTATTGTACAAAAATATTATACCTGTATATTTATTTTACAAAAATATTATACCTGTATATTTATTATACAAAAATATTATACCTGCATATTCATTATACAAATAATCATTCCTGTCTATTTATTATAGGAGCAAAAATTTCATAAACATTTCTTGTATAACCACCCACGAACAGGCCATGCCTTTGTGGGATTTTTTTGTTTACTATTCTTACCGTTAATATGTATTTCATATTCTTTATTTTTTGAGTACTCTGTTTTACCTCTTTTATACATTGTAAAAAAAAAAAAAAAAAAGTTATCAATATATATGTTGAACAGCCATGGTGACATCATACAACCCTGTTTGACTCCTTTATGAATGTCAAACCACGATGTGTATGATCCATTTACCCTAACACATGCTGTGCTGTCTTTATACAGAGAAGCAATAGCCCGTGTCAGATTTTCATTCACTCCATACTCCGATAACACCTTTCATAATTTTTCTCTGTCAACTCTATCAAACGCTTTTTGCAGATCGACAAATGTGCAGAAAAGCTTTTGGTTTTTAGCAATATTTTTTCCTGTCATGTTTCAAAAAGCAAATATTTGATCCGTACATCCTCTTCCATTCATAGAACCGCTCTGTATATCCCACACTTTATCCTTAGTAACTTTTCTTACTCTCTCAATTAGTATTCTTCCATACATTTTTCCAACAGCGCTCAGAAGGCTGATTGCTCTGTAATTTCCGCATTTCACCCTTGAATATTTTCCCTTGTATAGAGGCATAACAACAGCCCTTCTCCAGTCTGGAGGCAGATTCATCGCAGGAAAAATACCAGAAAACATCCAAACAACTGACTCAATGTGTAAAAATGACTTTCTGTAAGTAGTCCTGTCGCGTAACAACACAGAAATTTAATTCTCAGTAAGATCACAATGGTTAAATGCGATTTTGGGCCTTTCGGTCTATTATGGTACAAATAAATTGAAATTAAGAATCGAAAAATAATCAACAAGAATAGAGTAAATTAAAAAAATAAATTGTAAAATGAAATTATATTTGTTTAATATTATACTCAAAATACAGCAACTATGCATCAGAAAATTTAATCTTTTTATTGGCAGGGCCATTTAACAATTCTTTATTTTTGGGGTCCCATAGTCCGCTACGTATAAATCTTTTGGCCGCATCTTTATCCAGAACTGGTCTATTTTTCCTTTCGACAGCTTCGTCTTTCTTTTGCATCAGTTGACGGATCCTCAGGAGCTGCTGCTTGACGGGGTGACCGTTGGGATCCACCCCGCGGAACCGCAGCTGTATCCAACACAAGGAGTTTATTGCATAAACTGTAAACAGTTTCAAGTTTATTCTATCTTCGGGACTCATGTCCATTATATTATTTTGGCTCTCTTCTGATAATTGAATATGTTTATGTATTTTGGTAATCCAACTGTTTATTTCTACTGATTTGTTTTTGAATTCGATATCCGTCGTCACGTCACCAAAATCTAGGTTTTCTATTAATGACATGTTTTTTATTATGAAATAAAAACAACGAATGTAAAGTTGTATGCTAGGAATTATTGTGCGAATAACAGAAATCACACCAACTTTTACTCACTGACAATTTGTTTTTTAAAAAAATCACAAAATTCGCGCCTTTCGCGGTTGTAAATCACATACAATAGTGGAATACAAATGCACGGATTATTTATGAAAATTGATGGCAAAAATGAAAATCGCGAGGCCGCATGAAACGTCTGTCGTAAAAATAAGCCGCAAAAATGCAAAGAAAAAAGTCATATTGTTTTGACCAGAGTTGCCAGACTCGATCAAGCGAAAATAGGTAGATTCAGAAAAATAAATAGTAGATTCGGTAGTGGCGAGGGGAGGGGAGGGGGGCAAAAATAAATTTGACATTTGTTCAAAATTAAGCCGTTTCGCCTAAGGCCATTGCTTTAAATATTCGAAAACGCTTGATAAATGAACAATGAAAACCAAAAGGACTGTAATATGTGAATCACCAAAATACACTGATTCCAGCTTGCAAAACTGGCCCAGAATACAAGTAAATCTTGTTTTATTACTTTGAGGTTATATTGATATTTTAATTTCTATTTCAACAATACTGTATTTTTTGTAACCATACAAACTCTTCAGGGGTTTAAGGCATAAATATTAATTAAATCACACTAAGTTACCTATACATGAATTCTTTTTATGCACAAAGATACATCGGTTGAATGTATTTTCATAAAATATATTCAATGGCTCAACGGGTTGCCGTTCTGTGGAAATACAATTATTGTGTATTGTAAGCCTGTTAATGACTCGGAATAAATAGTTTTTTTGCAGGTAGAAGCGTCTTGCAGAATAGGGGTCCTGACATTGATGGGTCTTTTCTGTCTCTCTATCTCCTGGTCATTTTTTCAATCATCAGTCAAACAAATAAATATTTAATATTTTAAAGTCCTTTAAATGTAAAATCTGCTAACTGCTAAAGTACTGAAAAATTGCTTAAAACAACGATTCAACTAAATTGAAATAGAAAAACCATTTCTATCATTTTTATATGAAAGGTGATTCCCTTACATTTCTCCTCATAAAATAAACAAATATATATATGCATTTTTCAATAATGTCATGAAATTCTATTATCATACCACAATATTATATATTTGAAAATAGCCGGGAATCACCATTCACCAATACTCAATAATTTTTTTCATGAATATGTAATTCATTATATACTTATGTACTATTTCCAGTTCCAGTCATATCTTCACGAACGAGAGTATGAGGTTGCATTTCAAAATGCGAAATCTCCAGTTCACTCTGTAACAACAGGAGTACCACAAGGATCAGTTTTAGGGCCATTGTTGTATCTACTTTATACAAAAGACGTTGAAAAAATAATAAAATCTTGCGGGTTATGGGCTCATTGTTATGCTGATGATACCCAAATATACTTTTTCTGCAAGCCGGTGGATAAAGACAATTTACAATTAGCCATCACTCAGTGTATAGGTAAAATAGGTGACTGGATGGCTGAAAATCGACTTATCCTTAATCCATCAAAGACAGATAACCTTTGGGTTGCAACACCAAGAAGGCAACATATGTTAACAGATTCCTCTTTAAACACTGGACCTTCTATTATTCATAATGTCAAGCTTTTAGGCGTTCATATTGACGCTGAACTTTCGCTTGAAAGACAAATCAGCAAAACAGTCAGCGCATGTTTTTACCAGCTAAGGCAAATTAAGTGTATTCGAAAACATCTACCTAATGAGGCAGCCCGTCTCTTAGTGAACGCATTTGTGATATCACTAGTCGATTACTGCAATGGAATATATGCTGGCCTCCCTAAATATAAAATGGAACGATTGCAGTCGATTCTGAATGCAGCTGCTAAATAATACAAATGTCAAAATGTCGCTTAATCTAGCGACAAAGTCGCTAAACTGCCAACACTGACCTAGCTGTCATTTTTGACATCTTGACGGAGTGACGGCGCCGTAGAAATAGTGTCTTTCCGGCCTAGCCGGTCATTTTCGGTTGTTCGTTGAATATGTAGCGATCAATTCCTGAAATCATGTTTATATACGTTAAAATCTCAAAATACCTCGTTTATTCGTTTTTCCTTCTCCTGGCAGTTTTATGTTTTCATACGAGGAGATTCGCGTCGCACTACGAGTATATCAAACAGGAAAATGTATGGCAAGATTTCGCGCAGGAAATGTCCAAGAATCTAACATTTCATCATGTAGCCACTTGCGACTATGCGTCAATTTTAAACGACCATTCAAAAGTATATTTAGAACTGTCGAACGAATTAACGCTGGAATCTATGAACTTAAAACTCGGCGGGGAGTTCGTGCCACTGGACTGCAAGCCGTCCTTCAGTACCGCCATCATAGTACCGTATCGAGATAGAGACAAGCAATTGAAAGATTTTCTAACCTACATTCACACGTTTCTACGAAAGCAGAACTTGCATTACCGAGTATACGTAGTGGAGCAGGATGACGGAAAGGCTTTCAACCGAGCCAAGCTGCTGAACATCGGAGCCGTGGTGGCCATCCAGCACGGCTTCCCGTGTCTCGTGCTGCACGACGTGGACCTTCTTCCGCTGCGCTATGGCAACCTGTACGCATGCACTAGGGCCCCCCGCCATATGTCGGCCAGCATCGACAAGTATCGCTTCAACCTGCCGTATGCGGAGCTGTTCGGAGGCGCCGTGGCGCTGCTGGCCTCGCAGTTTGTGGCGGCCAACGGCATGAGCAACCTGTACTTCGGGTGGGGAGGGGAGGACGACGATCTGTACCAGCGCCTGCTGGAGATAGGCCTCCACCCCGTGCGCCTGGAGCCTTCTGTGAGCGCCTACTCCATGATGAGGCATCGCACTCAGCCGCCGAGCCCTGAAAGGAGGACGCTGCTGGCTCAAGCCTCGCGCAGGTACGCTATCGACGGTCTCAACTCCTTAACTTATGTGGAAAAGTCAACTAAACTGCACCCCCTGTTTACCCATATTGTTGTGCAACTCTGAATATTTTGCAGTCCAAAAGTTCGTATTATCCTAAACGCTAGTCTTGTATTTTTCTTCTTACAAATTTAGTTTTGGGATAATTAAAATTTTCTACGAATGTGGTATCAGGGAAGACGTCGCCGTTGCGTGTCGGGTGGCTTAACTTCCATATTGCACTTCCATAGTTATAAAATAATGCATACTTAGTCAAGTACAAATGGTAGATATCGAGTTATATTTTAGAAAGTAATGGAATCTCCGTTGATTAATAATGTCGCTAAAATAGTGATTTGACTTTAGATGTTAGAACACAAGTGCCCTTTAACGTGTTGAATTAAAAATAACAATTGAATTACGAATAATACACAAATATTATAATTAATATGTAATTTAATAAGTTAAGTGCAATGAATAGTAGTGCCATAGATAATTTTTACTTATACAATGTTGACATCATTTTCCATTCACTTTTTCTCTTAATTATTTCACTAGTGACATTTTGAACAATACGCTAGCGATGAATCTCACTCCATTGTGAATCTGATGTATATCATAAATTATTAGGATAGTAGGTGTAATCAAGTTTTATTAATTCAATCATTTGACAAGCAATATAATTGTTTGGTAAACTAAACACAAATATGATTTATTAATTTCGTTAAATTTAAAAATACTTTTTGATTTTTTTTATAAGTGAAGCCGTCCAAGATAATAATGAGTATGATTTAATAATAGTAAAAAAATGATAAAAAAATAGTCAAATGAATCTCATAAATTAAAATGTCGTATAATATATATTATATTGTATATTTTGTCTGCATTATATATATATTATAGTTATAGCTATGTAATAATACTACAGCTATGTAATACAAGCTATAGCTATGTAGTATTGTGTTATAAGTGTTAACTACTTAAGTTTATGTTTATGTGTGATCTGGTAAAAAAAAAACTGTTTTGGTTCTTGATTCAGATTTTCAACCAAAGATGTATGCCATGAAGTATAAATCATTCTAAAATACTATTCTGACAAAATATACCCAATGATTATTATCTTTTTAAATAGACTATTAAAATAATATTTTTACACATAATTATTTACAAATTATATTTTTTAATGCACGGTTAACAATTTTTTGACCTGCCAGAATTTATTGTCTGAAAGATGTGGGCTTACAATATTTGAAATGTTATTCTGAGTATTTTTGTTTTGCATTTCTTATTCTTGCCACCGGGTCTTTAGCTCTAAACAACTAATACTATCGTAATACTTAGTGTGGAATTGAATAAAATAACATCACTCTTATTATGTATTTACATATATAATTAGTCCGATTTATTTCTTTCAAGAAAAGAAACACCAAATATGATAAAATAAGAATATTCATCTTGCATATTAACGTTAGATATTTATCTTAAATAAACAAGTATTAAGGACATTGGCCTGTCCTGACCCTGATCAGCCTCTCTGTAATAATGAACAGAGAATCGAGAAAGTTGACAGATTTAAATACTTGGGAGTACACATAACTGAGGATGGAAGCATGCACAGCACAAAGAGCTCGCAACCTGCCTAGGAATTCCTGAAGCAACTTTTAACATGATGCGTGTTGTATGGAACTCTAGTCTATACTCGGTCAAAACGAAATGCCGATTATTCAACTCTTGTGCAATGCCAGTACTCTTATATGGGTGCAATTCTTGGCACCTTACCAAAGCTCAAAACACCAAACTTCTGAGTTTTGAGAGTAAGTGCGTGAGAAGAATATTAGGTATAAAGTTGTTCGATTTTATAACTAACATTGAAGTACGAGAACGGACGCAGCAACTTCCTATAACGAGCGTCTTGAGGATGCGGCGGTGGATCTGGCTTGGACACATGCTGCGCATGCCTCAGGAGAACCTAAACCCAAGTCTTTAAACCTGCGGGCTCACGCCGTCCTGGAAGGCCGTCGATGACGATCTTTCGACTTTATTCGGCGGAATTAAGGGGCGCTGAATTGACGTGTGAAGAGGCGAAAATGCTGGCTGGCGATAGTGTCTCCTGGAGGCAATTGGTGATGTGGTGATGAAAAAGAAGGAGATGATAAGATATTTAGCTAACTTCTAAATTTCTTTAAACTGAAAGTAATGCTGGTGCACAAACATTTTTCAGATTCAGACAAAATCTTTTTTGTCAATTTGCAATCAACATGCAATAATTTCGATCCATTTTATATTGTAATTTGGTATATAATGATGTTAATCTATTTGTTACAAATATTTATTTGGTCAAGCCTTTTTATTCTAAATTGTAGCAACATATAGTCTCATCAGCGATGGTGGTGGGTGTGAAGGTGAAATACAGCGACGTATAGGTATTGCCAAAAATGCCATGAGTCGACTGGTGAAGATTTGGAAGAATCGCAGTATAACCATTAACACCAAAAAGAGACTGGTGAAGGCCTTGGTTTTTTCAATGTTCACGTACGGTGTGGAGTGTTGGACACTGAGGGAATCTGAAAAGAAAAAAATCAAAGCTTTCGAAATGTGGTGTTGGCGGCGAATGCTGCTGATTCCGTGGACAGCCAGACATGCATCTATACTCCAGGAACTGGACATAAGAGAAAGAATAACATCCATGTGCGAGAAAAGAATCCTGCAGTTCTTTGGGCATATTTTCAGGGGGAACTCTGATAGCTTGGAGAAAACTATTCTCCTGGGAAGTGTCGAAGGGACAAGGTCGCGTGGACGTCAACCGACAAGATGGAGCGGCACAGTCACTTAATTATCAGAATCATCACTGACGAATGCCTATAGAAGAGCACAAGACCGTTCCAGATGGAGGGAGACTGTCCACAGACGAGCCAAGCCTGGAGTCAAACGTAATCACCATCCTCAGATATGAGGCACGGATTGAAGAGAGAGTAACAACATATTTTTTTGCATCTTTATACCGTTATTTCACAATGTAAGTCTGCCTATTAAGTATTTTTTTAAATACTCTGATAATGCAATTTGAATTCAACTTTAATCACTTACTACATTATTTTATTTAAAGTAAGAATTGTGAAACTACCCTATTATTCACAACATTTACTTATTCTTTTAAATATTTTTTCTCAAGTCATCTCTATTAGTCAAATAAATTAATCTGGTCTGTTTGTTTTTTTATGAATATAAGTACCCTTGTAGGCATTTAAAAAATAGAGCTGGTAATTTTATTTTACGCATGAGGAAATGCAGAATCATCCTAATTTGTGAACAGTAGAAAAATGTTAAATAAAAGAATGGTGTTTGATGAATTTACTGGAGATTGAATAATCGAGATAAATAGATCTGATTTATTGACCAGATGCTGTTACTGGAAACAATATTAGTATGCTTCGGGAAAAATAATTTGTATGCTAAAAAATAAACAATCCTTAGTATAATATATATATATATAAGTATAAAATTTGCCTCTCGACATCCACTGTAGATAATAGTTATGTCTAAAAACAATAAAGTAATAAGACTTTATACTAACTGGACAATTTAGAGATTATGCTTTTATCAGAATCAATAAAGTGACTACAATCTCAATTATTGTTTCTTATTTATTTATACAGACCAACTAAATATTTTCCAATAATGTGCAAAGATATTTATGTCAAATTCAAGAAGTACAAGCTTTTCACTGAATCAAAAACAAGATCCCAAATAAATCTCACCAACCTACCCTTTCTTATTAATTGGTCAGATCCATAAACCATTTTCTAACATCTTATTTATGACTATTCGATTCAAGCATCGAGCAATAATTACTCGATAGAGACACTGAGGTATAATTAAATAGAGATGATGCTTCATAAAACGGCAGTTTGAAATGAGCGTTGTCGTTGCCGTGCAAAATGCGTAGTAGAGTAAAAAAGACTGACTGTCTATGGAAGTTTACTGTAAATTGAAAGCTGTATGTCGCGCCTTTTTATGCCGCTTTAAATTTACTGACTACAAGTTAAGTTCCGGAACTTACGTTTAATGGAACGCAAGACGGGCGCTTAGTGCTGCATCTAGTGTATACATATATATCAATGTATAAGTGAGTAAATTATTAAAAAAGGTAGTGACACAGAAGCGTACCCATAATTACTGAGTTCGTTTATTTATATAACAGAGCTGCATTCATGAGTATGCGAGGAGCATACTAACCAAGGAGCCATGAGCATGCATATACTAGCCAAAAAATTGGAGGATACTCATTTTTTGGATACAAAAAAGTTTGTATTTTATTGTTTACAATCAACATTAGTTTTTAGTGGATCCTAATCAGATTCGTTCGTTAAGGAATTTGAATTCCTTATGATTTCAACCTATTTATTTATTTTTGCTGGATTTTGGGGAACGCAAAAAATAATATTAAATCTCATTTTTTAAATGTATTCCTATCAATGCACCCCTGTAAGCGAGAAGAGCTTCGCAATTGCGCCGATAGGCATAGTTTGACGTTTCCAAAAATATTTTCATTAAAATTTTTTTTTTTTTGAAGGAATAACCCGCTAAGCCTCTATTTTGAGGCTTGTCAGTAGGTGGAAAAGAGGGAATATGGAAGGTGGTAATGAAAAATATACCACAACACCCAGACTAATTGAGAAAAAATCTTGGATTTTTTTTCTTGCAACTGGCGGGAATCAAAATCGCGATGTCAGTTTCACAGTTGGCCGTCTAACCAACTGCCCCACGGCGCCTTTTATATTAAGCTTTGTTACTCACTCATAAACAAATATTTAACAGTGAAAAGTTGAACAATCTTTATCCGAAAGGTTTTTACACGCTTAAAAGCTTGTCATGAATGACACAAGCAGGCATTTTGGTTTTGATTCTAAACGTCACACCTGGCTGGTGGTCAAAGAATGATTAAATACACGTCGGGTATCACCAAGCGTTTGGGCATCAGTAAAGTGTCGTAATTTTTTAGGGTTTAGTGCACGTCATAAGTATTTACAATGAAAGCATCCACCCCTTTCCCGAAACTGTTCATAAAGACTTGAGTCTTTCTTCAGTTTCGCATATCAATATCAATTTTTTTTTTTTTAAACTAATTAAGCGAAAATTTAATATTTCTTTACAATCAAACCGCGAAAATAACAAAACAAATAAACTTTCATTGTACCCCTCACTGCAGTTTTGTCAGTTTGTGATCAATCAAATACACATGGTCAGCACAATCACCTTTTTCTAATTTCCCAGTATTAAAGTGAAGGAATACAGTGTTAGTTCCAAATTGAGACCGCGGCCGCACGCTCCAGATCCCGCATCAGAAAGGAAGAAGAACGTAGTCGTAAGTATTAATAGGTTGATGGATTCAAGTATATATTGTATATATACAGGGTGTTCTTTAAACCCTGTCACATCCGAAACCACGATCAGTATGGGCAAGAAGACATATTAGCATATTTAAAAAATATTTAGAACAAAAAAATTTTTTTTAAATAAAAAAAAAAAAAACAAATGGTTGCTTACTTCTGCAGGGTATTAGTGAGGAGAGCGCGGCGCAGTATTAAACTCCCCCCTCCTCGTTTCTCCCCTGCAGAAGAAAGCAACCATTTGCTTTTTTGATATTTTATTTTTTAAATCTTATTCGTTCTAAAAAATTATTTTAATGTGCCAATATGTCTTCTTGCTCATACTGATCATCGTGGTTTCGGATGTGACAAGGTTTAATGAACACCTTGTATATATACAGTTGGATAATCTATATAGCGCCATTTTTGTGAAAATCGTCTCAAGGGCATGCACAGTAAATAAATATCCCAGCACGTCTTGCAGCTGCAGAGCGCATGGACGGTTGGAATTCTAGACCCCATTTACGAAATTTAAATATTTTATAGTTGATAACATTTACATATGGAAGCTAGATTACCAATCGTCGTGCAGCTACAGAGGAGACGGATGAGTGGAATTCTAGCAGCTTGAAAATTATATTAATAAATTTACAAAACATGAACATAGAGCAGAGTCGTAAATTGGGCAAGTGTTTACTAAATGAATTAAGTCATTCATTATTCCATGTCCGCTCCCTAGTTGGAGGATATGTTGTCCACAAAGATCCTCCAAGCATCTCTGTCGGCTGCCAGCTCTTGTGCATCCTCCCAAGTCAGGTTCGCGTCCCGCGTAGCTCTGACACTAAATGCCGACGAACAGTCAGCAGTGAACATCTAGGACGTCGACCTGATGCCTTGTAAAGTAGGCAAGCGTGCTTAAGGCTCTCAGGTGGCATCCGCAGCACATGGCCAAACCAACCGTATCGCCTCCGCTTGATGACAGTTGTCAACGAAGTTTGCTGCGTCCGTTCTCTTATTACTTCATTCCTCACAAAGTCAAACCACTGCACACCCAATATTCTTCGGAGACACCTATTCTCAAAACTCAGAATTTTGCTGCTTTGGGCCTTAGTGAGGTGCCACGATTCGCATCCGTAGAGAACAGGTGTTATATAGGAGGCATTTGGTTTTCACTGAGTAAATATCCGATCTCCAAACAGCCTTCATACTATTGAATGTGGCGCCTGCTATTCCTAGCCACACTTCCAGTTCTTTTTGAAAGCTGCCATTTTCCGTGACATATACTCCCAGGTATTTGAAAATCTCGACCCTTTCGATGACTTGGTTTGACAGAGTCGGGGGATTTAGGGCACAAAGGCATGAAGTGTTACACAGTACATGGATTTTTGTAATATTGATTTTTAAACCCATGCATGCGGAGTACCTATTTAGGCTATCTACAGTGGTCTGAAGACCCCTGACGATTCATCGTCGATTATAACCGCATCATCGGCATACTCTAGGTCGCAGAGTTTTCAGGAGGAGATGGAAATTCCTCGATCTAGTGGAATTGACTTCCTTAAGATGAAGTCCATTAGGATTATAAAAAGGAATGGTGCAAGGACGCAACCTTGACGAACTCCGGTGGTGACCTCAAACCAAATTAAGTACTATTTATATAAAATATACAGAAGTAGAAGGTATGTATAATACATCCACTGGTTTTCTATCCTGTATAGTATAACTCCCCGTGATAAGTTCTATGTTAGTAAAATGATTTAATCAAAATAGTTAGTAACCATAATAATAAGAGGTTTAGAATTCCAACAGCGCTCTGTAAGGCACCCTTTCACGTGCCTAGATGGGATTTTTCTATTAAAAAAAACACAAATAAAGTAATTACTGAATATCCAAGGAAATTAAAACATATTTATCACAATAAATTTATTGAATAAAAAAATATTCTTTGTAAGAATAGTTACATCATAGGTTCTAACATTAGATTATATTATACCAGTGTCAGAATATGTGAAAAGTTAAAACAACATAAAATATTTTCTAAAGTTTGATGACCATAATTTTTATTTAACCTCAAGGAAAATAATAGAATTAAGGTCACTTACAATTCGGGGGCTTAGGGTCATAAGGGCGAAACTACAAAAAATGCTGTTTTGTGTTAAGTACTAATCTGATATCCAAACAAAATATCCTGTTAGTGACAAAAAGATGAAACTCATCCGATAAGTAGTTACCTAGATAAATTTGTGTGAAACTACAAATGAAGCGTTTTGTTTAAAGTCAGAAGAATAAAACACCTTTTACATCATTTTGTTAATTTACTAATGTAAGCGCAAGTTAGGGTCATATAGACGAAAGCGTAGTTTCATATTTTTGTCTCTAAAACATTTTATGCTCTATTAACTGTATTTTTTATTTTCTTTATTTGTTACCCTTAAAAGACAGTATTATTTTTTGAAAACTGTTTTATCATTTATCTCAAAACTGTGTTTTTGTAGTTTCGCCTTTATGACCCTTAACCCCCGAATTATAATTTATTTCACATAGGAAGAATGCTGCGGGTTCACAAGAAAGTACAAAATATAGAGGCCAAAACAGGAAGGCCGTTCTGATATATATATATTTGGATGATTTATATAGTGCCATTTTTGTGAAAATCACCTCAAGGGCGCTGATCACCTCAAGGGCACAATAAGCAATAAGTTATTACGCCGTGTGTCATCGCACTCTTTTTCGACGTTTGGAACCGCATTACAGCGTCCATCATCAGTCATCGACCCCGAAGATGCCTTCTGTAAAGGCCAACAAGGAGTACGAATGACACATGGCATAATAACCCAAAAAAGCTCATTGTGCAATTAGATAAATATATTTTTAAAAGTATGTACATACATGTATTGTTTACGAGTATTTTAAATATCACATTATTTAAAATAATTGGGTTTTTATTCTACTAGCAGATTTATGTATACATAAAATGTAAAACCACATCAATATTGTTGACATATTGCACACTATATTTTGTTATAATTACAAATTTGACTAGGGATACCATAGATATTCAGTGAGCTATATATAAAGCATATATTATATGCTTTCAGCTTCTCCAGACCGTTAAATAGATAACAGGAAATACATATTTTAAAATTAAATTTTTAAAATGTTAAAACAGCAGAAACTTAATTTGTATGAGATGGTCATTGACTCATTATACTCGTATATTATAAAATACTAGCAGTCATAAACAAGGAGTCTTAGTCAGCTTGTGGTCCTATGGTGGTGTTGCTCCCTAGATCGGAGGTACGAGTTTCTAAGCATTACGACAATGGGATGCATAGGGGAAAAAAATGCATCTGTGCATCCGATGAACTTTTCACTATAATTTTGAAAAAATTGAAGAGCTTAAAGCTTACAATAACAGAATTAAGAATAGTCCAGAAACCGCATACGCACATCAAACAGAAGGCGACTAAACTACTCATAAATGAGGAAGTTTCCGTTTTGACCCATTAGTTTCTTTGTAGACGTCGCTCAGTACGCAACTCCTGATTTGAATTCAACTATGCCGTGTTGTGTCCTTTAAAGTGTCCTAAAATCTGCTAGGATCTTAAAGGAACAGGATGGAATCACATTTCATGAGTAATTAGCAAATGAATGGGTATGTAGCAAATGTATTACTAAAAAATTGAATTATTTTTCCACCTGTCAGATTGTCGAAGAAACAAAATTAACATTTCGTTCCTGGCAACCCAGGGTAGTAAAATTGTTTACCCTACTTTGCTCATCTAATGAGAGAACTAATGAAAATTGGATCTCGGATTAAACAACTCTGTGGTGGACATTTGACCGACATTCTCTTTAAAACATAAAATATTATTTAAATTTGTTTTATATTTTAAGTTTAGAGTCTTATTAAATGACCCTTTACTTATTTACTCTGTTGTGTCAATCAATACCGCGTGCACAATAAAATTTTAGAGAAATTAACAGATTGCTTTTTTTTTTACCTTACATTTGTGTTATAATTATATTTTTTCCCATCGTGCAACATTACGTGGTGACATCACGAACGCGCGCGGCAAAAGTGGGGCATAGTGGGGGAATTATTAGACACAGTCCGATGTATTCAAATATGATTCTACGCTATTCTCGACTATCCTTAATTCTATGCATAACATCTTCATAGTGAGGGAGACTAAATACCATTATTTCTAAATTAAGTGAAATGAAATAAGAGTCAACAGTGTAATATAATGAACATATAAATTATATACACACAGAATAATAAATCAACTCAAATGAATTATTTATACATCATTATAAAATTATAATAAAAAATAAAAACAAAACAGTACTTAGCAATTTGACAGGTATAGACAAAATATTTATAATTAATAAAATTTCATAAAATTAAAATGGAGGAACATATCATTAACATAAAATATTCACATTTTTTTTCACTGGCTGTATAATTAATTTATTTTATTTGTATACAATAGTTTAACTGCATACATTCAATATTTAGAAGAAATCTAAACTTGTACTAGGTATTCTGGAAATTGAAATATCGATCACACGCATTAAAGTGGCATGAACAGTGAAGCCTATCATCGGGTGTGCGGTGCGGGAGCAGACCGCGCACGCCATGAACAAGAACCCTTACAGTACCTGACTGTAGATCACGACCGTAAAATAATATGTGTGTATTAATTATATTAAAACAGTCTCCCGCGTAGTGTTTCTGTTGTAGAAATTAATTCAGATGAAATACAAAATACTGTTACTGTTACACTGCTGTATAATTTGGACAATAAAAATCATAGTCCATTATATGTACAACTCTCAGAGTAATAACACAACACAAAGTTAGTTGCAGTTTTACAGCAACACAACGGACTGTAGATGCTCAGGGCGAGAATTGCAAGCGCAAACCGAAAACGTCCGTTACACGTTTGACTTAAAAACCAAATCAACAATTTGGAATGCTTTTGTTCTACGCAATAGAGCTAGAGGGCTTCTCCGGTGAATTATTACTCTGAGGTATAACTAGATCCAATAACATTATTCAATTAAAATAAATTATGCCCAAACTTGTCTGCATTTAACTGGGCCTTGAAAAAAATCTGGTATGGAATTTATACCTATGTTACAGCATAAATATATAAATAAATATGCATTTTACTAGCTCTCATTAAAAAACTAAGCATGTTACGCTAATAAGGCAAAAATATATCTACAAATTGTCTTACTTTTAGTATTAAGAAACCGGGCTGTGGTCCCGTGGGAGTATTGTGGACTCACGGACCAAAGGTCTGAGGTTCAAATCCCACTATACACAACTCGATTTTCATTTTTCCAGAACAAGTTATTTACGACTTATGGGAAATGGTCTTAAAATTTAAATGTTTGAGTAAATAATAATAAATAAAGTATTTCCCTTTTTTTAAATGAAAAAAAAAATATAAAAGTATAATGTTGTATTATGGTCTAACATATAAAAATATTACTTTTTAAAATTTAATAGCAAACCCAAAAATGCATTTTTTTTTATATAAAATAATTATGTACACATTGATAATATATTGTATTTTTATTTGTAACACAAATACTCAATGTCATAACAGGAACATTCGCTTAGCCTACTTTACATTTTGCAAATTTTTATACATTTGATAGTATGTGTTTTTTTTATTTATAGATAAAACAGAAGAATGGGTATTTGAATCTAGTGGTGCAAAAAAGAACAGTAGTTGCAATATTATCTAAATAATGACTCGTACTAAACAAATAATGGTTTCCAAAACTGGTTGCCGCAATCCGGTTCTTGTACCGAAATGTCAAGATTTAACCTTTTCTTCCTTATACCCCCTCCCTTTTCCCTCCCCTAAACCATTTCTTCGTTTCTTAGTCCTGACAGATCGACACGGATTCTTCGAGGATGGTTTGTTTCCAGACAGATTCGCTTTAAGCCCGTATTACACAAGTCAGAAAACAAATTAGATATTTTATTTGTTTATTGTAGAAATTGATAATTTAGATAACTTAAGACCGATTAGAGATTACTTAGTTATAATTGAAGAGTTGAGAGGAGCTTGAGGTACTTAATCGACATTTAAATAATTCTTGGCAAAATGGCTTCCAAACATTTATGACTTTGATGTTGATGTTACGATTTTTTCTTAACATATATTGAATACGTTTCTATGGCATTTTTTTGCGAATATTTAAATTAGCCGTACAGACTTTTTTTGTTAATTTAGTTTCCAGCTTTAATATTGGCGCTTGAATTAACGTGGCTTAAACCATGGGATTTTTTTATATCCAACTACATACTCAGGTAAAATTGATGTCAAATGTCGCTTAAGCTCCTATGGCTCTCAGCACCTTAATTGAATGTTGTTATGCAGAAAGCAGTCAGTCTACAATTTTGAAAAAATGAGATATTAGTGTTTTCGAGCTCAGAAGGTACATTCTATGTTCTGCTAAAACAGCAAGGCCACTTTCATACAAAAAACTGTAATAATCACTTTCTGAAAATTTCATGGTGTCAAAATGCCGTGAAAATGAATGTCACCTCATACGGAGTTTAAATGAGGTTTCATCAAATATTAGATCTGGCTGTTTTCTGCAAAATGCATAGATTAAGTTGTTTAGTCGGCACTTTAAAAAATCACCAAATTTCCTTAACACATGATTAAAGTTATCAAAAAAATTAAATTGGGGATTCTTTAGAATTAAGTACCCTAATATAAACATAAAATAATATGATCAATATATAATGACATAATACATATCAGAGTTTTACTAGGGCTGGTTATTTTCTGCAAAATGCACATCTTACGTTGTGCGGTCAGCCAGACTTAGAAAATCATTAAATCTTGTCATATACATAATTAAATTCTATTGTGTAGATTTGATTATTCACTCTTTTCGCAAAAGTGCTATTATCTCAGCTTCACTTTTCTATGGCTGGCTGCTTTCTGCATAACAGATGCAATTATAATGGCAACAACTCAAAAAGTAAAGGAGAAATAGCCATAAAAATAAAGAGGAATACATGCGTAGGAATATTTTAACTTGGAAGATATTGCGTATGCAGGGGTACTGTCCACACACACGAGGACACGGACTTTTATTCTACGGAGAGCGCCGTGAAGGGCCACAGTCACGGGGCGGGGCGGATAAGGAGCATCGTAAAGAGACCGAGGATGAAGGAGCAGACGAGCTGGACATTGGGAGACAGCTGGAGGCGCTCTTGGACATGCGGCGGGAGCAGTAGGGCGCACACGCACACCGCACACACCGCTATTACCACTCCGCTCGGTTCAGACCTATAGACATATAATACTTGAAACAAAAATCTCTGGACTGCCATTTGCGAATGTCAGCTTGATGAAGAAGATATCATCATTCCTATTCCGCACTTTATGGTGCATAGGGCACTATGTTCGTACACAAATCGCAGCGTACCTTGATAATTTTTATTACATGAAGGTAAGATGATCAGTCTTACGCTTTAAGTACCAGTTCAGGGACTATGAAATATTCTAGTGTGAAAACACCCTTTAAATAAATATTTCATATCAACCATGTCGGGAGTCGAACCCGAGACCTCTTGCATGGTAGGCAAATGCGCTACCGTTACACAATGAGGCCGACATGAGGAAGATTCAAGACATGTTTTTTTGGATGGCCCATAAATGATTGCTATTATGATTTACGTATTTATACGATATTTATCTAGTTAGAAATGGTGTTAAGATGTAAATATGTTGTATTAAATGTAAAGTTCTCAAAATATTCAATACTAACTTACTAACTTACTAACCTGTATATTTATTTTATTTTTTTATTTATTCATATTTTTCGCTTACAAACTATAAATTAATAATAAAAATAATGTGACCTCACTGGGGTTTCCCGTGCCGAGGACACTTAACAATTTAGTTTTTTTTTTATTACATTTGAGAATAAACAAAGAAGACTCATTTAAAAAACAAACATAATTAACAAATATTCTGACAGTTTTAAAAACAAGGTATTTATATACATCTATATTATTTATATTACAAAACACACAATGAAAACAACAAAAACCTAACATAAGCCATACAGTTGTGGAGCAGTTGATTCAGCATTGGTATGGGCGAATGAGACAATCCATTTTACTTCTACCTAGCTCCACTATCCATTTTTTTATAGCCTTTTAAACATTTTCTCATTACTAATTCCTTTAATAGATAGTGGAAGTAGGTTATAGATTTTAATTGAATAATACTCAAAATCCCTTTGTCTGAAAGTGGTATTAGTTTGTATTTGTTTAAGTTGTTTATGTGTTGAGGATCTAGTGATTATATTATTTGTATGTGATGTATTGTGGGGGTTATACTACCAACACATGTATAAATATGCAAATAAACAAAAAAACAAAAAACTCGACACTGGCCAGAACACCCTTTTTTTTGCGCAGTGAGGAGGTTTTGAAAAACTAAAATATTCAATTGTCCCTGGACTGGCAACTGACGCCCTGCCTTCCCGTTACAGATGATCGATACATGTTCCGTTTACTTTTCCAACGCAGTACTCTATGCACTGTCAGATGCGGATAAGGGTTTGATGATGAGGAAATTTAGTGATTTTTTAAAAATAATTATGTGTTACTTTAACAGATAACTAAGCAAAAACATTATTTCATATCCCGGCTTTCATTTTACTGTTAATATGTTTGCTAGGATTTTAGAGGTGGAAGCTGTGTAAATGCCTACATTTTAAAGCTTCTACTTTTAAAGAAGTTATTTTTTATATAAACTCTTAAATTTGTCACTCCCCTGCCTAATCCCAAACCTAATGAGGCAAAGGGCACTGCATTGGTACACAAATCGCTGCATATCTTTTTTTAGAAATCTAAATAAAAATTATATTGACTCTTTAAATGGATTGAGTTTTTCTAGTGACATTTCTTGGTGGAACTGTGTTTTAATTATTAAAAAATAAATAAATAAAAATTAAAATTAATAGGTGAAAATTATAAACAAAAGTGGAATTAAACGAAAGTAGTATTTTTATTTTTTAGTAACACTGGTATTTATAGCAACATCTAGAATTTTTATTTTTTGTTAGCGTATCGTAAAAAGAAAGTTTTTTCTTACTGGATATATTGATTTGTTTAAAGTTTTTTACAATATTTATGTATATCATGTCATTTTTATTTTCTAACTAGTTATATGTAGGAATATGTATTTGAATGTACCAAATGTTATATTTTTTTCTTACTTTATATATTTTATCTATGCACCATACTTGTAAAAGCGCTCCGGGTGTTTATGTGAATTAAATAAAGCTAATATATGACCTCCTTTATCTAACACCGACTATAGAGCTCTTTAAAAAAACTAAACAATTATATGTTAATGAACTTTTTCAACTAGAATCTTTAAAATTTATTCATAAGTTAGTCACTGATATCATTGTAGACAAAGAACTTAAACATGAAAAAAAAAGGCAATAAACATGGACATAATACAAGAATATCAGAACAATAGCTATTTATTTGATTTATTTATTTTATTTATCTTATTAATCTTATTTATCATATTTATTTTATTTTATTTTATTTATTTATTTTATTTATTTTATTTATTTTATTTATTTTATTTATTTTATTTATTTTATTTATTTTATTTATTTTATTTATTTTATTTATTTTATTTATTTTATTTAGTTTATTTATTTTATTTATTTTATTTATTTTATTTACTTTATTTATTTTATTTATTTTATTTGTTTTATTTATTTTATTAATTTTATTTCATTTATTTGATTTATTTTTATTTTTTTAATTTATTTTATTTATTAACGGACATTGTCCATGTATAAAATTTATAGGGTTTAAATATTACAATAAAAGAATAGTTTAAAACATTTTTTTTAAAAAGAAAAGAAGCATTGACAAACATAAGGAACATCAAGACAAGATCTGGACTATTTATTTAGTGCTCGTTTAAATCGTTGTAAACTTAAACCAAAAAACTCCAGATCTTGTCTTGAGTTAACAATACGACAAAGACGGGTCATTGGAGAATTAAGGCCATAGTATTTTCTATGCTGATCAATGAACAGTACTTCATTTTTTCTCATCCTACGAGTCGGAGTATTGAATTTTACCTGTCCCAGTTATGATGGAACATCGATTATACCATTTAGTATGCCGAACATATATATATTATTATATTCCATATGGAATCAATATTAGTTCTACATTTTTGTAGACTAGAAATATTTAACATTGACTCTATATCAGCATAAGAATAATTACTTCTCTCTAGTCCAAGCATCCACGCTACTTTTCGAAGCAAGCGATGTTGGAGTGAATCAATGTGATTTATGCGACTGACATAGAATGGAGACCAGACCATGGAGGCATATACTAGAAGAGGGTGAACAGTTGAGCAATAAAAAGTTTTGATTGTACGGACATTAGTAAAATCAGAGGATATTCTGTTAATGAAACCAAGTAATTTCAGAGATTTATGTCACTCGTCAATTTATGTGTCGTTGTACGTCAGTTTATAGTCCAAATTAAGTCGTAAATCTCTGATGGACTTAACTACATCAATTTTGCAGTTTTCTATTAGGTACTCGAAGAAAATCAGTTGTTTTGTTCTATGAAATGACATTATTTTGCATTTTTTAATATTTAGTTCCAATTTATTGACTTTACACCATTGGTTAAAAGAGTTAATGTCTGATTGAAGAAGAAAACAGTCTTGTAAAGTTTGAATTATTTTGAGAATCTTGTTGTCGTCCGTAAAGAGCCAAAAGCAAGAATGATTTAGCAACATCAATAATAAACTAATTGAAAAGCATGGGTGCTAAATGAGCACCCTGAGGTGCACCCGATGTAACATCAACACTGGTTGATAAATAGTTATTAATCTGAACATTTTGTTTCCTACCAGTAAGATATGATTTAATAAATGAGAGTAATGGATTTCTTATTCCTAAGGCATGTAATTTATATATGAGAATTTTATGATCTACTTTGTCAAATACCTTGGAAAAATGTGGCACTGTACAATAAATAAATATCCCAATAGGTCTTGCAGCTACAGAACACATTGACGGTTGGGATTCTAGTTCCTCGTTTGTAAGCGCTAGTACCAACCTGTGTTGTGTACAACCGGGGGGGCAGGTGGTGAGAGCCGAGGAACGCCCGGCGAGGGGCTGGAAGGCCTCGCTGCGCTCATCTTGCCCTTCACCTCCCTCGGGCTCCCCGGCAAGGAACTTGGCTACCACAATGCGCTTTCCCAGCAGCTGTTGTATTATTATATTTTATTATGGAGAGTATTAAAAATGAGAAAATCACAAGTCGTGCTGATGCCGATATTATTTTCAATCTCTAAGCGAGTATGTCTCAAATAATGTATGCGTTAAGGAGTATGGATGTACACAAAGGAGTATAGCGTCACTTGTCAAAAATATTCCATTGAATTTATTCACAAAAATGACATGGCAATGCCTTCTTTGAAATATAAAAATGCAAAAATATTTTGAAGAAAAATGTAGATTTTGTTAATTTTCATAAAAGGAAATGTGTTTGCAATTGTTGAATTGAATGAATAAGTCCGTAAATAAATAAATAATATTTGTTTATCTGAATTTTTGAACTCGTGTAAAATTAAGACAACCAATATTGCTGGCACAACACCGATTTATCGAACAAGTATTATTACAACAGAGAAGAAGAACATTTTAGAGAAAGGAATACGGAAGTTTAGGCATTTACAGAGCTTATACCCGGCATTGGCTGGTGAAATCCAGTCCTTGTCTACAAATATTTGGACAAACTTTTCACTCCTATTTAAATAAAATTATCAAGATTTCATAAAATTTAGGAATTTAATGATTAAAACAATTTGTGCAAAAACAAATGAAAAAGAATATATGTAACGAGTGTAGTTGTAATTTAGATGAAAGATTAAATAATAAAAATATTAAAGTTGAAATGTAAATTTATTGCAAAAGAGAGAATGCGGAAGTCTAGGCATTTACAGCGCTTATGACCTGTCATCGGATGGTTCAAGTGGCTACTTCAAATACTTTACAACATTCAACATTCTGCCTATGTTTAAACCTCCACATTTCTTCAACTCTGCCATCTGTTGACTTTTGTGAAATGTTTTCATTCACCATTGCAAAAAATTTCGATCTTAATAACCCCCTAGGGAGGAAATTCAGCCTGTCTACAAACATTTGGACATATTCAAAGACATTTTTGATAGTTGAAATGACTCATCAATGAATAGATAGTCACCTGATTGGTAATCCTGTCGTGCATAGTGATGCGGAACTTGTCAGAAGAGTTGCAGTGGATAGAGGAGGGCTGGGAGTATCGCAGGACTACGTCTACGCAACTCAGGGGGGCAATAACCCCCTCGGGATCTGTCACTGTGAACTTGTGCGGCGAGGTGCACATCACTACACAAACATGACAGTGTTTTCTTTTATTTAAAATGTCAAGTACAAAACAATTACGCACTTTGGTGGGCTCGTTGTTTAAAGCAAAATCTTCCAGCCGGTCGAAAAGCAGACTGGTCAAAAGCAAATATGGTCAAAATGACTAATTTAATTTTATCAAATATTTTTATTTTCAAATTACAGCAATTTTTTAGTGAGTAGATAGAGCTTGCACATATACACTCATTAATCAAAATACTTATGTTAAACACGTTACATGATGGAGAATGCGGGATCCGGTAATGAGTTTGGATGGAGACAGGAAGAGGATACAGGAAAGAAAAGGAATAAATGAATAAAAAAAAGAGAAGGGTTATTAGGATTCTAGGGATATATAGTAATGTTTCAGGCGTTTCTTAAAAGTGGCCAAAGAAGGTGCATTTTTTATATGAAGAGGTAGATCGTTCCGAAGTCTTAAACAAAAAAGGAATTGCTGAATAATTATGTGCTATGTCGAGGAACGGAAGGTTGCCTCTCTCGAGGAGAACAAAGTGATGGACCATGATCAGAAAGGTTTATGGAATTCTCAGCAAGATATTTTGCTGCGCAATATTGACACATAGTAATATTTTTTGAGGTTAAAATAAAGCTAATGCTTTGGTTCTGCAAACGCTTCAGACGATCACCGAGTTCAGAATTGGCATCAAGATAAAAAATATTAGCATAGAGAAAATAAAATGATATTTTCTGCTGTGGTTGGAAGAAAATTCTGAAACCTTTTCAGTAAATGGAGGGTATGGTAAAACTTTATCCTGACTCGATGATCTGTTTTTGCCATGTTAAATGTTGGTCCATATATTGAGATCTTTAAGTGTTTTTGTGAAGGGAATCCCATTATTGATGATTACTACAGTAGGTTCGATTCTTCTTCTTCTTTTTTGCCGCGTCTACCAGAGGTTGGTGACCATCATCAATTAAACTAATTAGGGCTGCAGCATCCGGCACACCGAACCGCGGTCTAAGATTTCCGAGCCATGGTGCTTTTTTCCGTCCCATACCCCGCCTGCCCTCCATCTTTCCTCTCATAATAAGTTGGAGAAGGGCACACTTCTCATTGCGGAATATGTAACTAAAGTATGAGGCTTTTCTTTTTTTGAAGTGGGCAGTAACTCCCTCTCTTCTTTGTTCACGAACATTTTAAGCATCACGATGCTTAAAACTGTTTCATTAAAGACAAAACCAGTCCATGAGATTTAAAGCATTTTTCAGTTGAGACTTTAAGAGTCCAATTCTCCAATCCATACAGCGACACTGGCAAAATATAAAATTTTATTGCTCTCTATCTTGAGCTCGGTCTCCGTTCCAGTTGCGCAAGTGTTTCTGCATTTTATAAAAGGTTGATCCGGAAATCTCAATTCTAGTCTTTATTTCTGAATTTGGATTCCACTCGTTATTTAGCCAGCATCCTCAATATTTAAAACAGGTAACCTGTTCTATTCCACTCCTGTCTATAGTGAGACGAACGTTAATGCCTCTTGGTTCGCTGGCCACCATAGCTTTAGTTTTAAAGGCTTTAATTTTGATTCTGAATTTATCCTGCATTATTTACTTTGTCAACAACTTGCTGTAGATGATTAGCAGTATCAGCTATAATGGCAGTATTATCAGCGTATCTTATATTATTATTTACTTTGCCGTTTATTTTAATTCCTATGTCAACGCCCTTGAGGTGATTTTCACAAAAATGGCACTATAAAAATTATCCTACTATAATAATAATTATAACATCTTGCGAGGCTTCTCTAAATACGAATTTGGAGTATAAATTATAAACATTGGCGAAAGTATGCAACCCTGTCTTACACCTTTCAGCATACATGTGCGATCAGTGTTAATGTAATTTATATGGACGTGAGCAGTTTGATTCCAATAGAGGCTATAGCTAATCTTCCAAGCAAACTATTTGAAACAATCTACAATACCTAGAATATTCGACCAATATAACAATAGATTTACTGAGGCTGATAATTTTTATGACAATGTATGTAAATTTACGTAAAAATGATAGAAATATTTAGAGAAGCAGATATTTAACTTTATTATTAAAAACGTAATTTTCATTTCTTATCTTTTACATTCGTTATATTTAGCATAATTTAAATTATGATATTAAGTGCAAACAATTATTTTGGTGTGTGCATGAGTGTCCTTCACTAATATACAAAAAAATACAATATTTGTGTACACACTGTTTGTTTACACAGTAAAATAAATAATATCTTTCCCATCTAACCCAATTTTGTTAAGAAGGAATAACAACTTATCGACTATGAGAAGGCATACGATAATTTGTTATTATCGGATGCCTTCTCATAGTCGATAAAACACATATAGATATTTCTTTGTTAGTCGAGACATTTTTGCGTCAGCATTTGAATGGAAAAGGGGGCCTTCCTTGTACCAAAACCACTGCGAAAAGCGATTAGGTTAGATTATTCCTTCATATTTCTTGGAAGATCTGAACCCCTAGGTTAGGTACTATTTATTTATTGTCAAAACTGAACAAAGGAAAAAACTACATTTTGAGAACAAAAGTACCCGTAACAATAAAAAGAACTAATAATGATGAATAATGATTTACGAAATGATACCTTGAAACTTTACAGCAAAATCACAAGGATTATAAAGAGTAAGTAGTTGCTTGTACGTATGCCTTGCCGCCAAATAAAACTCCAAAGAAATTGGAAACACAAAAACAGGAAGCTTCTTCATTTCGAACACCGTCGATATCAAAGAGAGTGAAAATTCAGAATCATACAAATAATATGAAAATCAAATAAATATTATGAAGGCATATTGTTTTGAACCACTCGATTTTATAATAGTCTGTGGCTGTAATCTGTGGCTGTCACCTGTCACACAAATTTATTGTCTGTGTCACACAGGGTTGCCAGACTGGATCAAGCGAAAAGAGGTACATTTAGAAAAATAAATCGGTAGATTTCGGTAGATTCGGGGGGCACAGAGGCGAGGTGGAGGGAAAATAAATTTGACAGTTGTTTAAAATTAAACCGCCGTTTCGCCTAAGCCCGTTGCTTTAAAAAGTCGAAAAGGCTTGATAAATGAACAATTGAAAACCCTAAGAATTAATTATGTAAATTACTAAAATATATCGACGCCGGATTTTCTTTTATTACTTTGAGGTTATGTTGATATTTCTATTTCAACAATACTGTATTTTGTGTAACCATACAAACTCTTCAAGGGTTAAAGGCATACACATTAATGAAATCACACTAAGTCACATATGAATGCAATTTTTTTTATGCACAAAGATACATCGGTTGAATGTATTTCCATTAAATATATTCAATGATGTATGATAATACCCGTTCTGTGGAAATTCAAGTATTGTGTATTGTAAGCCTGGTCGGTACAAATAGTTTTTTTTGCAGATAGAAGCGTCTTGCAGCATAGAGACCCTGACATTGATGGGTATTCTATATATATCTATGTCCTGGTCATTTTTGCAATCATCAGTCAAACTTTTTTGTCAAACAAAATTGCCAAACAAAGAAATAATTAATATTTTTTAAAGGTCTTTGAATATATGTCAATGGATTGACTGTCAACTTAAATGGACTAATCATCTTGAAGTAATTGTTAATAAACTAAGATATTTAAAATATGTGTTCAAACGACTAAGTATTTACGCCCAGCTAAATACGATTAAAAGGGTATATGATGCACTTGTACAGTCACCGCTTTCCTATGGAATAATTGGATGGGGGGGAACTTACAACAATCATATTTAACCATTAGAAACTATTCAAAAATTTATATTAAAAATAATGCTTCACAAAAATCGCACTTTTCCCTCTTTCCAATTGTTCCAAGGAGCTTAACTTTTTGATTTAAGACAAATATATTGTTCTTAATGTTTAAAATATATATTTAAGAACCAAAAATTATTTACAAGTAATTCAAATAGATCAATTCAAAGACGGAATCGTGTGTTAGAAATACCACGTTGTAAAACGAGGCTCGCACAGAGTTTATATAAACACATATTTTATAGGCCCAAAAATTTTTAATTCTTTTTTTACTGATAATATTTCATTGACTCCAAACTTTCAAAATTTTCCTTCTTTTAAAAAACATGTACTATCCTGGATTCAAACTAAAGATATGAACTCTTTTTTTCTATGATTTATTTTGTTGCCCTTCAATAATAAGGACAATTTTTGTGTTTTTTAAATATTTTTTATTTCTTTTTTTAATTACTATAAAAATATAAAAAATACCATATTATCTTTTACAGAATATTTTATTTTTTCTTTCTTATGTTAAACAAAAATATTATAACTGTCCATTATTTACCATAGGAGCAAAAATTCATTAACATTTTTTTGTATACCCACGAACAGGCCATGCCTTTGTGGGATTTTTTGTTTACTATTTTTCTACTAATATGTATTTCATTGATATGTACTTATGCTTTATTTTTTTAATACCCTGTTTTATTATTATGTTTATTCTAAAAAAACAACAACAAAAAAAAGAATAAAAAAAAAAAAATAAAAAAAATGTAAATACATAATTAACTGAATAAAAACCATTTCTATCATTTTATATGAAAGGTGATCCCCTTTCATTTCTCTTCATAAGATAAACAAAGATATATATGAATTTTTCGACAATGTCATGAAATTCTACGGTCATAATTTATCATACCACAATATTATATTTTTTAAAATAGCCGAGAATCACCATTCACTAATACTAACCAATTCATTTCATACATGTATATAATTCGACATATACTTATGTACAATAGAAAAGGAGTTTTTTTAACAATCAACAGATGGCAACCTAAGTGAGCAATCAAACAATAAATTATTTTAACATGTTTTCGTTTTATTTGTATTGAAATTTTTTTCATAGAACAAAATTTCAATATAAATAAAACGAATACATTTGATAATAATTTATTGTTTGTTTTCTCACTTAGGTTGCCATATATCTGGATTGTTAAAGAAACTCCTTATCTGTTGTACAAAGGTATATAATGAATAATATATTAATTAAATAAATTGGTTAGTATTGGTGAATGGTGATTCCCGGTTATTTTCAAATGTATAATATTGTGGTATGATAAATAATGATCATAGAATTTCATGACATTATTGAAAAATTCAAATATCTCTTTGTTTATCTTATGAGGAGAAATAAAAGGGGATCACCTTTCATGTAAAAAATGGTTTTTATTCAGTTAATTATTTATTTAAATTTATTTATTTATTTGGGAAAAAAATATTTGAATCATTGTTTTAAGCAATGTTTTCAGCAGTTAAAAGTTTTTTCATTTTAAGAACTTTAAAACATTAATCATTTATTTGTTTGGCAATTTTGTATGACAACAAAGTTTGACTGATGATTGTAAAAATGACCAGGACATATATAAATAAAGAATACTCATCAATGTCAGGGCCTCTATGCTGCAAGACGCTTATTCTACCTGCAAAAAAAAACTATTTATACCGACCAGGCTTACAATACACAATACTTGAATTTCCACAGAACGGGTATTATCATATATCATTAAATATATTTTATGGAAAATCATTCAACTAATGTATCATTGTGCATAGAAAATTACCTTCATAGGTGACTTAGTGTGATTTCATGAATATGTATGCCTTTAACCCTTGAAAAGTTTGTATGGTTACACAAAATACAGTATTGTTGAAATGGAAATATCAACATAACCTCAAAGTAATAAAAGAAAATTTGGAGTCGATATATTTTGGTAATTTACATAATTAATTCTTAGGGTTTTCAATTGTTCATTTATTAAGCGTTTTCAAATTTTTAAAGCAACGGCCTTAGGCGAAACGGCGCTTTAATTTTGAACATCTGTCATATTTATTTTTCCCCCTCCCCCTCCTCATCCCTCAAAACTACCGAAATCTACCGATTTATTTTTCTGAATCTACCTCTTCTCGCTTGATCCAGTCTGGCAACCCTGGTCTCCGGTAATCTATGCAATTCAAAATGTCAAAATAAGAATAAGCTCATCAAAATCAAGAACTTTGTGCCAAATGTCAAAGGAAAGAATCGAGGAGAGCATGAATAAATCAATTGCAATATTATATTAAGTATATAATATTGAACATTAATATTGATATTATCGAATATACACCTAAAGTAAACTGATCTAGGATCTCCTGCAGCAGTGCTCCCGCATGTCAAATGTCAGAATGTGGTCAAGTCGGAATTCGAGACAAAATATTTATTTAAAATATAAAATATAAAAATATAAAAATATAAAATATATTGTAGGAACACACTGAAGTGTCAGTCGAGTCAGTACTTTAATCAACCAGTATTTTCGATAGTTGTAATTGAATTGTTATCTTCAGCGTTATGCATTAAACAGGAAAATGAAAGAGAATATTTGCCGCGTGTGTTTGAAACCGGGAGAAATTATGATCTCGCTCTACGAGTATGACGATGCTTCCAGCAAATATGCCGATCAAATAAAGTACTGTGCCAATATTGACATTACCGAGCTAGATGGGTATCCTTCGGATATATGTAACGATTGTCGAACAGAACTGTCCACCGCTTACTGTTTCGTCCTCAAATGTCAAAACTCCGACAGGCTTTTGCGCGAATCCAAGTCGGATGTGGAGGTTAAGATCGAGCCAGATCTTTCTGGGAACCTTTCGGATCGAAGTTGCGGGGACAGAGACTACGGTATCGAGCAGGATGCGATAGAAGAATTAGAAAAATCAGTCATGAAATTACCCAAGCTAAAATTACCAAAATTAAAATCACTAAAGAAAAAAATGAAAGTAAAGAAACATAAAAAGGTAAAAATTAAAAAGGAAAACACGGAGCTGCAGTGCGCCACGTGCGGACTCATCGTAGCCAGTCGATCCGCCATGGTCATCCACCTGCGCTCGCACACCGGGGAGCGGCCCTACCAGTGCGTGCACTGCGGGGCGCGCTTCTCCCAGATGGGAACCCTCAAGGTGCACACGGGGCGGCGCCACTCCGCGCGCGCCCCCGACGAGCAGCGGCCGCGCCCCTTCCCGTGCGAGCACTGCAAGAGCCGCTTCTTCACGCAGCGGGACCTCACCATGCACGTGCGCACACACACGGGCGAGGCGCCGCACGCGTGCTCGTTCTGCGGGCGCCGATTCACACAGCTGGGCTCGCTGATCCGCCACCGCCGCACGCACACAGGCGAGCGGCCCTTCCGCTGCCCCGACGCGCGCTGCAGCAAGGCCTTCAAGGACCGCTCCATGCTGCGCCAGCACCGCCTCGTGCACAGCGAGGAGAAGCGCTATCGCTGCGAGGAGTGCGGCAAGGCCGTGAAGTCGCGCAACACGCTCAACAAGCACCTGAGTCTGCACCGCGTGGCCAAGCCCGTGATGTGCGAGCAGTGCGGTGCGGCCTTCTCCACCGTGGGCAACCTCGCCTCGCACGCGCGGCGCCAGCACGGCCGCGCGTCTGGCACGTGCGAGGACTGCGGCCGCCATTGCGCCGACCTCGAGGAGCACCGGCGCCGTCACACCGGGGAGGCGCTGTACGCGTGCCCTTTGTGCGCTAAGCGCTTCACGCTGCGCCGCAGTCTCTCTGTGCACATGCACAAGCACACCAATGCCGATAAGTTCCGCTGTGAGCATGAAAATTGCCTTAAATCCTTCTCCCTAAAGTATCTTCTGGATTTTCACCGATTAAAATATCATACCAGCGAGACCCCCTTTATATGCAAAATTTGCGCAAAGGGATTTCTGAGAATCGGAGATTTAAAAAGACACTCCAAAATTCATCATCCCAACTTTTCCTTTGTTCCTTAAAAATCAGAACATCATGTTTTGGAGTGAAGTCTATTGCCGTGAATAATTTTATCGGCTGATGCGTGTGGCACCTTGTTGATTGTTGGCTCTCGACAGAGAATGTCATCCGAAATTTTGCTTTCGCTGTACTTGTAAATATATCTTCGGTTTAAGCCTAAAATCGCAAATCTGCAAATATTATTTCATAAAATCAAATATATGTCGGCATTATATTTATGGTTTCTGTGTAAATATGTATTGTGTAGATATTTAACTACCCGTATAAATAAACCAGTTGATAAATAATAATTTTATGATGACGTACTCATTACACAATTTGCTTTTACTATTTTGGTGTTCAATATGTATGTTTCCGAAGCGTAAGACTGATCATTTTACCTTCATGCAAAAAAAAATTGACCAAGAGGCGCTACTATCGATATATCGATGCATTTTTAGGCGCAGAAAGAGGACTCCAGATGATGGATCGAGTGTACAGACAAATGTGGATCATTAATTATAGCTGGCCTTCCTCTATATTTCACTCAAAACTAAATCAAATAAAGAAATGCGACTTCAGAATTGGCCCAATGGGATTTAATAATACTATGTTTAGTACAAAATAATATGCACAATAAAGATGTATTTTGTACATTGTACTGCTAAATTTTAACAAATAAAATGAGGTATGCAATAATTTATTCATTGATTGTATTGTCATTCAAAGCTGCGAATAAAACTCAAGTTTAATAATTCTTCGCTAATTTTATTTATTTCAAATACAAACAGATGTACAAGTTAAATGTTTATACTTAGGGATTATTTTTAAAAATCAAATAAATAGAACTTGCCATCCAATTACAATGTAATTTCACCTAATTTTAATGATATAAAGCGATGGTTAACAATATAGAAAATAAAATAATAAGTAATTGAAACAAAGTTCTTGATACAAATTAAAATAAAATAAATTGGAACAAAAAAGGAGATAGTGTGAAGGAAAGTGATGAGAAGTGTCGGAGGATGAATGAGCAAAAAAAAACGTCTATTCTCTGTTATTCTGAATCAGGTTTGTCAGTTCTCTTCTTTACTTCTTATATGGAGAGGTAAATATATCTAGACTATTAAAATTCTTGTTAAATGTTTCTCATGTATGGGGGGATGGTAGAAGGTTTACAATGATTAGTTTTAATGTTAGGATTATAGAAAAGATCAGACAGTCTAGTAGTGTGGGATTAACAATCATTTGTATTTTTTCACAATTATAGTTAGAGTAGGATTGTAGTGTTGCAGACTCTCAGATCAGAGGTCCGAGGTTCAAACCCGCTCTGCCTCTGATTCCAAATTTCTAGCGCATTTTTTCAACCATTAGTCAAAGACGATCCCACATTCTTAAAAGGAAATAAAGTGAAGATGAATGGAGAAACACATTAAATAGGGGAGAATTGAGGAGATGGTCATTCGATGGATAGGATAGGTAATTTGATAGCAGCAGGAGTGGTGTGGAGCAAGTCCAACGCTCAGGATAATTATTACCTAGCTGTTCTGTGGATGCTCACTAGGAGAGGGGAGAATGGTGGGTAAAGTTTGACATATTGTACTCACACTGGAACATGTGTCAGAGTCTGGTGGTCCTTGTGGGTACACGAAAGTTTATCAGGGGCAGTAATTTTGGGCAATCTATTAGGGTGCACATCACTTTGTGCATTAGAGTGAGGTCATCAATTGTCCTTCTGGTGGAGAGCAATGTTAACCTCAACTCGAGACATCAAAGTTTGGTAGCAAATTTCATCTACAGGTTTACCCTTTTTGAACTGTATGTAGCGTACCGCTGAACTCTTTCCAAGTTAAAAGAGTTGCAGTTGTACACAGGGCGATACATAGTGATCGGACACAGTTGTGATCGGACAAGAGCACAATACACAAATTTTATTGAAACAATGTAAAAAAAACGTAAAAAATATAACTCTAGTAATATTTTTAAACAGTTTCTTTGAAATGCAGTTGTTTTTAAATGGTGAAAAAACTCACAGTTTATTTAAAATGGTAAAGTTTTCCCTTTCTTTTAAAATGTCTTAAATATTACAACTGGTTACGACACTGTTTCAGTTTAATATGCTTTTCCGTGTTTGTTTTTGGTGTTATTTGTATTATGGTATCGACTTCTTCCTGCTGTTTAAAATTTTTAATATTTCAATAAACAGAAAATGGATACACAAAGTCATGAGACTACGCAGGTGAGGGGCGGAGTGAAGATGAGCCGGGGAGATTTCATGCGTATATGTGTATGTACTTCTTCCTTGGGAGATAACAATACGAATAGGTAGGTATTATGGATAAAGATTTGAAGTTAGGGCGAAGCGCGGTACGGAGTGCGGCGTGGCGTTGAATTGTTCGCGCTAAGCGAAATGTACTTTTGTATTTACTTCAGATTCAGTTTTTTTTTAAACGATTTAATTTATTTTTGTGAAAGTGTTTTAAATGTTTCGGAAGGGTAATCGTTTTAAAACAGCAGTTATTTTTTTTTTCCACCTTCCAGTTTACACTACAACTTACATAGGCATTTGTTCGAATAAAGCTAAAACCGTGCGTTCAGATAAATAAACTAAGGAAAAAATATAAATAAATGGTCCCCGTATTCCTCAGTAGATTACCGTCATTTATGAAAATTACCGTAAAATAATGGGAATTTTTTTATCTTCAGTACTACCACAAAGTATTACTATCAATGTCATAGACTAAGTATATAAATATGTAATATGAACTGTCAAATAAAAATAACGTCAAATCCAAGTTGTAAGTCGAAAGTCGTAACATAAACAAAGCGGACGATCAGAGATCAGACGAAGGATTTGTTTAAACATCTAAATGCGAAAATAGTGACTATTGAAAAATATTAGCATGAACTCTGTTTGTAGGGCATGCCTGGGTAATACTGAAGATAGGACTTCGATTTTTGAAGATCAGCAGAGTATTAAATTCTGCGAGATGTTGACCTATTCTACAGGAGTTTTAGTGTCTGAATTTGACGATTTTCCTAAAATCATTTGTCAATCTTGCTCTGTCGAACTTCCTAAGGTTTGGAGGTTTGTAAAAATGTGTCGAACGTCCGACGAGTCTTTACGCAAGGCAATAAATGCTCTGGACACATCAACGACTAGCATAATCGACGATTTTAAAGTGGAAATAAAAGAAGAGGTTAATTTACAGTCCGGAAAATCAGATAGATCGAGCGATGCGGGGGAAGACCCAGATCCCGACATCAGTTTGTATATCAAATCAAAAAAGAAAACTAATTTTATTTCTAGAAGTGGAAAGAATGGTAAAAGAAAAAAAACCGCCAGCGATCGTTCACAGTTCGCATGCGGAACGTGTCAACACATATCTCAAACGTCAGCTCGTCTAAAGAAACACATCGCTAGAAACCATCCCTCGGTAGAGAGAGAGAACTGCGCGGAGTATCCGTGTCGCGCTTGCGCCAAGGTCTTCAAGAGGAAGTGTGATCTGGTGGTGCACCATCGCACACACTCGGGGGAGCGGCCCTTCGCATGCCCGCAGTGCCCACGGCGGTTCGCGCAGTCGGGCACGCTCATCGAGCACCGCCGCTGCCACACGGGCGAGAAACCCTTCGCGTGCGGGGCGTGCGCGCGCCGCTTCTCGTCGCGTTCGTCGCTATGGCGCCACCGCGTGGTGCACACGCGCGAGCGGCCCTTCGCGTGCGAGCGCTGCGGCGCCACCTTCGCTCACGCCTCGTCCCTCAAGCACCACGCTCTGGTGCACTCGGGGGAGCGCCCCCACCGCTGCGGCCAGTGCGGTCGCCGCGCCAAATCGCCTTACGCGCTGCGCCAGCATATGCTGACGCACGCCGACAAGGCGTTCGTGTGCGAGTGCTGCGGCAAGAAGTTCTCCATGAAGAGCAACCTGGCGAGCCACACGAGGAAAATGCACTCAGAGCGTGCGGGCCGCTGCGCCGTGTGCCGCAAGGAAACGTCCGACCTGGAGGAGCACATGCGCCAGCACTCGGCTTTGGCCCCTTACTGCTGTCCCGTCTGCGCGCGCTCCTTCCGCCAGAAGAACAGCCTGACTTTTCACTTGGCCATGCACACCAACGCTCAGAAGTATAAGTGTTCGGTCCAAGACTGCGGAAAAGCTTTCCCTAAACAAAACATGCTAGACTTCCACATCCTAAAAGTGCATTCTGCGGAAACTCCGCACATATGTCGTTATTGTTCTAAGGGTTTCTTTCGAACTAGTGATCTTTCTCGACACATTAACACTCTTCATCCTGATGAAAGTTTAGCCAATAAAAGATAGTTAACGTAAGAAACTCGGTGATATTGTTCTTTTAATTGTGTTGTGCCAATTCCACTTAGAAAAACGATAAATTTTGTCCCATTTAGAATGATATTGCGATTTCTTTTGATTTTTTTTGTTTATTACAAACTATGTAGCTACATGACAGTTTAAGTTGAAAACAATCTTTATCAGGTAAATTAATGTAATTTTATGTGTACGTTTCTCTCGCACTTAATAAAGTGTGGTTGTTGATTGAGTAATGCAGTTTTATCATGATCTGCTCATCTGGGTTTTACCATTATAATTGTATCGTTATTCACCTGTAAAATTAGTAATAAATTTTACAAACTAATATTACGCATATTATCAATTCTATATATGTATATTATAATATGTTTTTGATACAATGTAATACGCATTACTTCCCAAATGGTTTTTATATTCTTAATTTGACTGCATGAAAAATTATGTATGTACTTATAAATTGTTTACACCTATTGTACCCATTTTTTTCAGTTTTGGATAAGTTCAGATCCTATATCTGTACACTTGTCAGTCTGAAGATACTCCTCTAGAGCAAAGGTAAATGAAATATCGTGGAATTTGTTTGATACCGCATATGTATAAAAAAAACAGCATTAGTGTTTACATTCAGGATCTCATATGTTTGTTTATTCAAGTATCTTCTACCTACTTTGCTACAGAAGGGATTCCATACTTGGTATCCACATTCCACTAGAGATTTTACATAATTCTATATGAGTGCTGGATCAATACATAATTATACATGTTACAATGTGGAACATAATTATATAATAATTAAGAATATAACATGACAGAATGTGAAATTTTTATACTCGTGAGAGACTCAAATTGTCTTTAAATTAAATTGCCTCAGGGTTGGAAGGATATAATACATCGTAATATAGGGGAGGGTCCGATGTCTTGCAGGGCTGCCATAGCGCGGGTTTAAACTGTGCAACTCGGTTATAAGCTTAGACTATACCCTGTCTGCGTAATCTATAAGTGTGAAAGCGCTATTAGTGGTATGAATAATTTAGTAGGTGTCTTTGTTTTTACAAGACATTTCGCATTCTTCTGTGTTTAACTTTACTGAGATTCCCCGGGGATCATAAAGATCTGTTTGTTGCGTGTCGTGGTTCAGAATGAGAATTCACCCGGAGCGGGGAAATAATATGCAGCAACAGCAGCTCTAGAGAGATAATTTTCATCCTTCGGTTCAGTCGAGTCCCAACAATATAAATGGGCTGGGTAAATAAAGAAAAGTTCTTAAAACTGGTATTCTTCTTTACATACTTTAACCATCACCCGGAAACCGGACTGTCAGACATACTGATTTGAATTGGGTTTAGGAGGCATTCCTCACATATGCTAATAAAGATTCATCATCGTCTGATGATATTCCAATAGTTAAGTTGATAAGAGATTGATTCCTGTTTTATCCTGTGTCATTTTCCTTGTTCAATAAATATTATATATATATATTATAATATACTACTATAATTTTTGCCTGGCTTTGCTCGGAATTGAGTTAAAATAAATTTTTATCAGTTCTAAAAAAAATATTGTCGTGTTATTTAAATTTTGTATGCTATATAATATCATATTGATTTAGGTTGTGGTCTCGTGTCGTGGACTCACAGATCAAAAGTCCGAGGTTCACACCCCCCTCTACCACAACTTGATTTCCATTTTTTAATACAGTCTTTTTTATAAAAAAAATCATAAAATAGTGGTCAATTTAGAAATTAAACTCGTTGACACAACAATTTACCGTTAGTGTGTTTTATTTTATACCAAAGAAGGCTGAGAAAAATTCAGTTAGATAGTAGCATGTTTGATCTTGAAAAATTGTAAATTCCACAAATGCAAAAAACTTACTATTGAAAAGTTCTTTTTCACCAAAAAGCCCGAGGACTTAAACTTTAAGACTATTGCGTAAATATTTGTGAAAAAAAAGCCATTTTGAATGTTGATTCTAAATTTCAATTTGTTACGGCAAGTACCGTTGAAGATTTCGATTTTATACCGAAGAATCCAAAATATAATGGGTTATCTACATATTGCAATTTACATGTTGATTTTAAATATCTCGCTGCTACGACTTATCGTTTAAAATTCGATTTCATACCGAAGAAGCTTGAGAAAAAATATGGCTTAAAAATAGACCGGTTTATCCTGAAATTGCATTTAAAATTTCGATCCTCAATTTTACGTCGCTAAGACTAACCTTAGACATGTCGATTTTATAAGTACCTTTAAAGTAAGTAGGCGGCCTCCGTGGTGTAGTGGTCAGGACGCTTGACTCACGCACGGAAGGTTCCGGGTTCGATTCCCGGTGAGAACACAAAAATGAAAATATGATTTTTCTCAAGCCTGGGTGTTCTGTGATGTAATTCACCACTGCAATTGGGCCACCAGGCCTGTTGTGTAGTGCAAAAAAAAAACAAGGCATGAAATATTTATTTAAAAAGTTGTTTTTACACTTGAATATTTCTTAGTCCCTGGACTGGTACCTGAAGCGTAAGACTGATCATCTTACCTTCATGTAACAAAAATGATCAAGATACGCAGTGATTGGTGTACCAATGCAGTGCCCTATGCACCATTAGGTGCGAAAAGGGAATGATGATGATGAAAAATTTCTTGGGCAAGAAAAACTGAATCATTCTTTAAATTTGTAATTTTTTAAAAACCTTTATTTATTTATTTATATATACGCCCAATTGACATTTTTATGGACACATTTATACATAGAAAATTATTATTAAAAAAGTAGAAAGACTCGATGGTTTATAGTAGACTTAAAGAAAGATAACAATGGATTATGAATTCCAAACGAAGACAGTTTGGTCAACAGTATTTGGTGATCGACCTTGTCAAAAGCTTTAGAAAAATCGGTATGAATAACATCAAATTGTTTATTTTTCTCCAGACCCCTAAAAATAGTGTCGGTAAAAGACAAGAGATTGGTCGTGGTTGATTTACCAGACCGAAAACCATGTTGCTGATCAACCGAGGTATTTTTTGAAAGTAGGAGTAATTTTATGCGTTAATAATAGCTTTGAATAGTTTAGGTATGTGAGATAGGATTGAGATTGGTCTACAGTGACGTCCGATTTGTTTCCAGATTTGTAGATACGTGTAATAAACGATGATTTCCAAGCTACTGGAAACTCTACAGATTGAAGTGATAGATTGAAAATGATAGATAGGGGTAGTGAGATAACAAGTCTGCAATTCTTAATTAATATTTCGAGAATACAATCAGGACCAGTATTGGTTTTACCTTTGAGAGATTGGAGAGCAATAAATACATCGTTGGTCGATATATGGCAGCAACTAAGGTCAACTGTATTATGGTAGTCAAATGTTTTGACATAATTCAGTGGACAATTAGAAGAGTATACGGATGAAAAGTGGGAGGCAAGAAGATTTAGTATGTCTTGTTCATTGTTAACAGACTGATTTCCAAAGACCATGCTGGAAGGAAGTCCATTTTCTTTCCGTTTCTGAGAAACAAATTGCCAGAATTTCTAGGGATTTTTACTAAGGTTAGTGTTAGTTTCTGAGAAAAAGAGAAAAATTAGAGCATTAATATTTTTTTTTGCACCACAACAGGCCAGGAGGCCCAATTACAGTAGTGGATTACATCGCAGAACACCCAAGCTTGAGAAAAATCACAATTATTTATTTTGTGTTCTCACCGGGAATCGAACCCGGAACCTTCCGTGTGTAAGTCACGCATCTTGACCAGTACACCACGGAGGCCGTCTGCAGTGTTAATGTAAGATTCATAACATGTCTGTGATTCGATTTTAGCCAGATAGTGAAAATGGGAAAAGGAGAGAAGGTATTGTTCAGCACCAGTTTGCTTAAACAATTTGTGAGCTTTTTTTTCTCAAAGATTAAAGATTTTAATTTAGGACTAAACCATTTAGGGTATTTTGGGGGAAAGAATATACCTGTTGAAATAAAATGATTTAAAGCTTTGACTAAGTGGTTTGTTGAAGGTATTTATTGCTGCATCGAGAGTTTTGTTATTAAGTATAGATACCCAGTCAATAAGGGCGAGAGAATTACTCATACCAGCATAATCACCTTCAGTGAATTTGAAGTATTTAGTTTCATTAGTAACAAAGATGTTAGGTGCAGATGGTAAGGAAATATCCAGGAGTAACGGTGGGTGATAGTTGTCAACTGGGACTAAAGGTTCAGTAGATCTAGACACAGCTACATCATGCAAACCAATGAAAACTAAATCTAAACAAGCGTTATTATAACTTGTAACATGATTGTGTTGAAACATATTCATGTATGCATAAAGGTCGACAATTGTAGCCGCTTGCACTGATAAAAGGCGTATAGACATAACTCCATGTCATCATTAGCAAAAACAGTTTTGGGTAAATTATAATCTCCACAAATAATTACGGTGTCAAAATTTTCAGTCAAAATCTCTTCGAGCAGCGCACTATGGGATTTAAATGTTTCAACGGAAGACAATGGTGGAAAGTATACAACTCCAAATATATATTTTTTTGTACCCATCCGCACGCATAAATATAGTTGTTCGGATGAAATGTTGAATGTTTTTTAGAATAAAATAGTTGAACTTTATTTTTTACACAAATCATGACTCCTCCTCCTCTGGCATTATTGGCACGGTTGCACCGAAATATATTGTAATTTACCAAACCTAGTTCAGAAGTTAAAAACCTTTTAATTTTTTTTCCCTTAAAAACAGAACGGTTGATCTAGCAAATGTATTTTAAATGTTGATTCTTAAGTTAATTTTGATATGTCTTGTCGATTTTATACTGAAGAAGCCCGTGAATTTTTTTATCTTTAAAGCGGCATAGTTGATGATAAAGAAAATTCATTTTACATCCCAGACAGCAGTGAAACTTGGTACAAACTTGATTTAAGATTGATGGAAGGTTGAAAAGGAAAGTTTGACGCAATAAGTTTTTATCAAAAGTTGCTGGAATATTGTTATGTCAAATTTGAAGAGATAAGTTTTGACAAAACTTGCTGGAATCTTGTTATGTCAAGAATGGTATTTTAGAATCCGAAAGTCATATATTGATGATCAACACATTGCCATATACATAAAAATATAGAGAGAATTCCTTTTTTTATTTTTTTTTATTTAAACTGTTATTTTTAATCCCAGGACTTTTCTACCAGGCCGATTTTTTTTAGCACCACAACTAGGAATAGTTTTAGTAAAAAGCCGATAATTTAACATTACATTAACATTTTTTTTTTTGCACCACAACAGGCCAGGAGGCCTAATTACATCACAGAGCACCCAGGCTTGAGAAAGATCACATTTTAATTTTTGTGTTCTCACCGGGAATCGAACCCGGAACCTTCCGTGCGTGAATCAAGCGTCTTGACCACTACACCACGGAGGCCGCCATATATACATATCACTAACACGGGCTGTAAGAACCGTTTTGTTCGGGTGTTTTTTAAGTACGTATTATGTTTTGTATATTTTTTAGGTCATTAGAAAGTGAATTATAGAACTTTATTGCTGTATATACAAAACTGTTTTTTTCTGTTAGTTCTAGGTTGTTCGCAAGTTAAATTATTTGACGCTCTTGTGTTTCTTGTTTGTATATTGAAGTTAAAATTAAATTTTATATTTGTCTTAAAATGAAAAGAAAAATGCTTGATTGTGTCGTGAAAGTGTGCAAAAACTATTCGAACTAAAGGAAAAAGACTTTTCATTGAAAATAAGGTACTCAGGCACTTGTTTATGATTGAATTCCAAAACTAAAAGCTATTAATATTCAAATATTGAGTTTAATTAGGCACTTGTTTATGGTTGAATTTCAAAACTAAAAATTATTTTTATTCCTGAACTTTGGCTTCCCTGTTATAAGCTGGTTCAGCAAACGTTATTTCGTAAATAAGGACACGCGTTATTTATTATTATTTTTTTTGAGCTATTTATATATTCGTAATAAGGGTTAGTTTTTCGTTCTATCTCCTCATGTGATTGGCTAAGAGGCCTCGTGCTCAAATCAACGTGCAAAAATCACTACTCTAGTGCCATAATCCATGGAGATAATACGGGAATACGTGTTAATGAAGAAAACTCAGACCACGTTTTACCCTGAGCCTTCTAAAATTATGACACTCAACTCATGCCCAACGCAAATGTAGTCATTCTTAAACAGCCAGCCGTGTTTTGACTCAAGCTTATCATTAAATTTGAAACCAAAGTAAATGAAAAGAATAATGCCGGATTGTGTCGTGATAACGCGCAAAAACTATTCAGATAAAAGGAAAAAGACTTTTCATTGATAATAAGGTACCTTGGTACTTGCTTATGATTGGATTCCAAAACTAAAAGTTATTTATATTCCCGAACGTTGGCTTGCCTGCTATAAGCTGGTTCAGCAAACGTTATTTCGTAAATAAGGACACACGTTATTTATTATTCCTTTTTTTTGAGCAATTCATGTATTCGTAAAATAAGTAAGTTTTTCGTTCTATCTCCTTATGTGATTGGCTAAGAGGCCTCGTTGTGCTCAAATCAAAATTGTGCAAAAATCACTGCTCAAGTGCCATAATCCAGGGAGAAAATACGGGAACACGTGCTAATGAAAAACAGTGTGACCACGATATATCTGAGCCTCTAAAATTATGACACTCAACTCATGCTCAACGCTAATTCTTTTACCGCCAGCCAGATTTTACGATATATTACGTGAAAATGAAAAAAAGTCAGACTGCGTTTTACCTTGAGCCTTCTAAAATTATGTTATAACTCACCACAACTTGATTCACATTTTTCCAGCACAAGTTATTTACGACTTTTAGGAAATGGTCTGACAATTTAAATATTTGAGTAAATAATAAGAACTCTAGTATTTCTCTTTTTTATTAAAAAAAAAAAAAGGAAAAATGCTTTTCATTCATATACCTAAGTACTTCAATATGTTTCTTTTTTGGGTGATACCGTGTGTGTTGGATTTGTTCCGAAGTTTCGTCTACCATTGCAGGAGCCATCTTCAGGGTAAACCGAGTGAAACCACCCAAAAAAGAAACATATTGATAACAGTGATCGTGAAAACCTTCGCACCTATTTACTTAAGTACTTGTTTATGATTGAATTCCAAAACTAAACATTTTTAATATTCAAATATTGGATTTAATTATATAGGTTGGTACTTGTTTGTGGTTGAATTCCAAAACATGAAATAATAATTTTTCAAATAAAGAATTATTTTTGCAAAAAATGTGTCGAATGTCGGTTAATTTTTTTTAAACATTACTAAAAATCCATTAAAAATATGTTAACATGTGTGATGACGGTAGTTTAATACATAAAATTGAAACTACTGAAAGGGAGGTAGACAAGCTCTTGTCTACACTCGACGTAAATGGAGGTGCTGGAAGTGACGGAGTACCTCCATACTTTATTGTAAAATGTGCAAAATCATTATGTATCCCTCTCAATATAATAATTAATTTATCTCTTAAGCAAGGATATTTTCCCCTGAAATGGAAAGAAGCTCATATCTTACCAATACACAAAAAAGTTCGAAAAATAAAATTTCTATTTATAGAGGTATTTCCATACTTAATACTTTTAGCAAAGTGTGCGAAAAAATAGTCTATTCTCGGATTTATCCAATCATAGTAAAAGGAATACCTCCCCAACAACATGGGTTTCTGAAAGGTAAATCTACTATCTCCAATTTGATAGAATTTATAGATTATGTTTTTCATTGCATGGACAAACTCGAGCAGGTTGATGTAATCTATACAGACTTCGAAAAAGCTTTCGACCGAGTGGATCACATCATTCTTATGAGAAAACTTTTAAACTTAGGTGTAAAAGGAGACGTTCACAGATGGATCTTATCTTATCTCAGCAATAGAAGCCAAGCTGTTGTTCTTGGTGGTTTTCGATCTGAGTTTGCTGATATTTCCTCCGGAGTACCCCAGGGATCTCATTTGGGACCATTGTTTTACAACGCGTATCTCTATGATATTTATGTTGTATTTATGAACGCAAGGTTTTTGATGTACGCAGATGATAAAAAAATATACTTCAAAGTTAAGAATCCCCTTGACTGTCTTAAACTTCAAGATGATCTAAACCGTTTGACAGAATACTATTTGAAAAATCGTATTAACGTCAATGTATCCAAGTGTTTGCTTATTTCTTTTTTGCGAGGTCGACATCCCATCCCATATCATTATATATTAGAAAACCAACCTGTTCAGAGAGTTGATACCGTACGCGATCTGGGTGTTATTCTTGATAGCAAACTTACATTTGAGAATCACTTCGATGACATACTGACCTGTGCACATAGAAACCTTGGTTTTGTACTTCGTACATGTCAGGTATTTAAAGATATCGCGTGTATTAAAATGGTCTACTTTGCTCATGTTCGCAGTTTGCTCGAGTATGCCTCTTCTGTTTGGTCTCCACAATACGTCACACATAAAGAAAAGTTCGAGAAAATTCAATGGACATTTCTTAGACATCTTAACTGGAGATGCAGGTATACTGATCTTAATTATATGTCTTCCTGCAAACAACACCACTTGCTTACTTTAGAAGATCGCCGTCTACTGTTGGACATGGGGGTGCTTCATGACATACTTAGTGGACGCCTTGATAGTCCGGCTCTTTTGTCGGAGTTATCATTAAATGTCCCCGGCTACCGCACCCGTCACACGTCGAGCTCTCTATTTCATCTGCCAGCAGTTCGTACGAACTATGCCCAGAACTCTCCACTTATACGTTTTTTTAGTGAATATAATTTGAACTTTCCCCTTATTGATCCATTTGATTGTAAAAAAATAACATTTAAAATGCGCGTCTTAAAACATACTTTTTTGTCTTATATTTAAGTTTCAATAATAAAGTCTTATTTTATCTTATCTTATTTTATTATATTTTATCTCTAATTCTTAATATTTTAAATATATTTGTATTTTCGACACTTGACACTTGTGCAATATTTACACACGTCCACCCTCATTCCAATATAACACCCACCCTCTCACTCACTTACACTCACACAAACACACTAGTATGTATTATCCGTGTATTTAATGTATTTCTGTGGATATCTGTCATTGGTTTTATTCTCTGTGTATTTTATTTGTTGTATTTTTGTTACATGTATTACTGTTGATATCCCCAATAAATAAAATAAAATAAAAAATGTAGAAATTAAGAAATTGTTAGGAAATTTATTAATTCAGTATCCATTGAAAATAATCGATATTTGTAAACTTTTTTAATTTACAAAAAAACTCAAATTTTTTTGGAATATGCATTTCATTCAAATGCAACCCTGGAAGATCGATGAAAACACATATATTGCACCCCTAGTTTTAGACTATGACGAGTCAAAAAAGTGAGATTTTAAGTTAATAATGTAGAAGTATTGATAATATGATAAACTATCTGGTCAAAAACTATCACAAGTCTAAATGAACTGTTCTCAATTTAATAACACAAAATATAGTCTTGAATTTCCTTAAATCATATTGTGTGACAATTCAATACTATGATATTTTGAGTTGCTATAGTCTTGAATCAGAAAACAAGATTTTTTTAAATTTTAGAATATTACATTTTGAATTATCATAGTTTACGAATAGACAAATTAATGACTTAATTTTGAGTTTAGTTACCACATTAAATTTTGAGTCATTGTTTATTTCGAAGCGCTCGCTATATTGTTTACAGAGATTTCGTTTTAAGCACTTTTATACACTTTAAGTATTCGTTTATTTTTCAAGATGAGTTAATTTAAAAGTAAATATATTGTTGAATTGGCTAGAAGACATGACAATCATAAAAAAAATTAATGCTGAATTAAAACAATATGTTAGGGATCACATCAATAGCATCCCAAGGGTGGAATCCCACTTTCTGAGAGCCCAAACTACCAGAGAGTTCATTAATGGGTCTTTGAATTTGACAACACTATATAGACCATACAAAGAAAAGTGTCAACAAAATAATCTATCATTTGTTTAGTTGTTGCAGTATTCTACAATCTTTTATACTGAATTCAACATTGGACGTTTCCAACCTAAAAAAGACCAATGTGCAACGTGCACATCATATTCATATTTTAATGAGACGCAAAAATCGAAACAATTAGTTTCATTTAATGATCAATTTAATGAAACAGAGAAAGAGCACGAGACGAGAAAAAAAATTACGGAGCAAATACTGTTACCCCCAATTCAGATATAATAGTCGCATGCTTCAATTTACAGGCAGTTTTTTCATCGCTTTGTGAAGTTTTAGACTTCTTTTACACCCGAAAACTCGCACCCTTTAATTTTACAATTTTTTACATTGTACATAAAAAAGTATTTTGTTATGTCTGAAACGAGATGACTGCTAAAAGAGGATCAAATGAAATTGGTAGTTGTCTACAGACAACTCATACACTGATACATACAACTGATACATCATTACCTGAAAAATGAATGTCACCACACGAATGTTGTGGTTTTTTGGTCAGATAACTGTGCTGGCCAAAATAAAAATAAATACGTAGTTACTTTGTATTTGTACATATTAGCAACATAAAATATTAACTCCATAACACAACAATATTTGATCACGGGTCACACTCAAAATAAAGGAGATGCAACGCACTCACTCATTAAAAAGAAAAAAAGAGAATGTCCAAAAGGGTGCCAGTTTTTATACCAGCTCAATGGGTACCCATTATAGCCACGGCCAAAAAAAATGGAAACCCGTATAAAGTTAAAGAAATGGCAACAAATGACATGTTAGATATAAAACAGCTCTCTGTTTCACTAGGAAAAAAATATATTACTCCAACCGATGGAAACAAAGTGAAATGGGAAGCAATCAAAATTATGCATTTCAAAAAAGAATCTGAACATAGTTTTTTTATCACAACCAATTTTGATGATCCTTCCTACAAAGAAATTCATAGTGACATCGCACGAGGGACCAACCGGTTAATTTAAATTCAATAATTTTTCAGAATGCTTACATCGAGCAGGAATAACTGAACAAAAAAAAGAAATATCTTTTAAGTCTATGCAAGAAAAATTTGATTCCTAATAATAATAATCTAAAAGTCGTTAATAACGCTCAAAGAGAAAATCCATCGACTTATGAAGAAAACGATGATTGAAATTATTCCAATTGATGAATTTGCACCTATAAACCTTTGTAATTTGGCAAGAGACTTTGAAAGTCCTTATTATTTTTTTTCTGTTACATTGATAAACTATTAAAATTTGTTGAGATGGTTTCTATGTTATTTTCTTTGTTTTCATAGGTTATTTTGGCCAAAAATAAAAAATTAAATTGTTCAAAATTAATGCTAGATTATTATTTTGCACCATATCTTAAAGAAAAATTATCTCATTTCCTACTTTTGTCAATGCAATAATAATTTACAAAATAAGTTAACTCAAAATCTTGATTCAAATATCTTATTGGTCTAGTTGTAGAGTATTATATCTCAAAAACACGACTATAAACACAATTTATTTATAATATTTTATTTTTTAAAACATTGCACTTTAAAATACAAATCCTTTCCATATCCATTTTTTTAATAATATTATGGGCTGTGTCACCAAAATATAACCTTTTTATAAGTGTTTTAAGGGGTGCCAACTCATTCAGAATTATTTAATATCACATAAAATTTATTGACTGCATATTTTCTATTTAAGTAAATGTAAGTAGTTAGGTACTATAATTTTTACCATTTTCATAAGGATGGTTGAGTTTAATGTGCTTTGTCATATGACAAACACGAAAAAATCCTTTGGAGCAGTATTTGCACAGAAAAGGAGTAATTCCAGTGTGTTTTAAAATGTGACAATCCAACACCCATTTGGCATGGAAGGCGCGTCGGCACCCTCCTACGGGACAGGGGAACTTATCGCTCCCTGTGTGGCGTCTGGCGTGGACCAGGAGACCACGCCGACGCGAGAAGCGACGCCCGCAGTCTGCGCACGCGTGCGGCTTCTCGCCCGTGTGTTGCGGCATGTGCTCGCTCAGGTCTGCCACGAGCCGAGCGCACACGCCGCACCGTCCTGCACGCTCCGAGTGGCGAGCTCGAATGTGCGCCACGAGGTTTCCCTTCACAGCAAATGCAGTTCCACATGTCTCACACACGTGATCTTTACTTTCAGCGTGTAGTTTGGCATGTTGTTTTAGAGCGAAGGATGATTTTACGGCTTTCCCGCAAGCGGCGCACACAAAAGGTCTTTCTTGACTGTGAACGCTAGCGTGGCGTCGCAAGTGTGTGCGTTCTGTGAAGCTAGATGGACAAAGGGCACAGCGGAATGGGCGTTCTCCCGAGTGGCGGCGTGCGTGTGCAGCCAAAGATCCCTGTTGGGCGAAGCGACGGTCGCACTGCGAGCACGCATATGGCAGCTGCCCAGTGTGTGCGCGCTGGTGGACGCGGAGGTTAGAAGAAGTGGAAAAACTTTTCCCGCACACTTCGCATGTGTGTTGTTTCACGCTTCCCGCTACTTGTTGCAGCGCAGACTTTTGATTTCCACAAACTTGAGAAGTCTTTGTGCACTTATTTAGTACAACGAGTGTTTGCTCATCCGCTGAAGTATCGCCAGCGGATATATCTATGGGTGGTTCATTTTCAATGTTTTTAAAAATGGTTTTATCAATATCATCTTCCTCAGTGACAACATCAAGAGAATCATTATTCAGTATTTTCTGTAGTTTAATCTCTGATGTGTGACATTTTTCAAGAAATCTGTAACACGTAGCTAATTCTTGAGCACAGCAGTCGCAAATAGAAGAAGGCAGTCCATCTATTCTTAATATTTTTAATCCAGAAAACCGCTCGATTTGCTCATCAATACTTATGATAGAAGGGATTTTAAGGATTGAAATCAAATTATCTTTATCTATCAAACACACTCGACAGACATTTCCGAGGTTTTCTTTTTTCAATTGCATTTTCAAAATGTACGAAACGATTCAATACAAAAGATAATACTGATGACAGTTTGGGGCGTTTGAGCATTAAATCCAAAATGCATCCAGATGAAAGGGGGAAAGTCCGTGTATCACAAATTATACTCCCGTGTATATTCTAACTTATTTTCACACACTTTACAAACACCGCAACACCACTGACACCACCGTTACAGGGGCGTCATCGGAGATCTGGGGCCAAGCGGCCAAGGGCAAGGGGTGTTGAGTGTTGATGTGCTGATCTGACAAGGAACAAGGAACTATTATAACTTGTTATATTGCGGTTGTAGTTCTACATTATCTCACAGATTATATAGTACAAGTACATTATCTCTGAAGGAACTTGACAGCCAATTTGAACCACAGATTTTGTAGTCTGTGCCGTCTGTGCATAGAATGAACATATGAACAAACATAACATAAAAATATAGAACCGTGCAGAGTACCGATGAAAGTAGTCGGATGAAAGTAGTCGACTACATTCGATGGGTAAATGTAGTCGACTGAAATCCCGAATGCAGTAATATAGTCGAATAAATTCACTCAGAATATTGGGCAGCCTCCTCCCAAGCCAAGGGATAACATTTTTTCCAACTGAAACTAAATGTAACAGAAAAGCCTTGGTTTTCTAAAGTGATTCTGAACAAGTTTGAGACATCCTCCATATGCCGAATGCGCATTGGGCACTGCTGCAATGGTTCTCACCTGTTCAGAATCCATGTCCGGGACTCTGCCATTTGCGAATGTCAGCTAGATGAGGAAGATTTAAATCAAATTTTTTTTGGATGCCCCATAAATGATTGTTATCCTGATTTCCTATCCGACCTCTCTGATATTAATATCCCATTCCCTATTCTAACTCTCCTGTCCCCACCCAATAAACGTGTATTTAAAATCCTATGTAAATATCAAGTTGTAAATGGTGTAAAGCTGTAAATATGTTTTATTATTATATGTATATATTATATTAAATACTAACATACTAACTTGTACATATTATATTACTAACACATGGGTATATATATAAAAAAACAAAAATACTCGACACTGGCCAGAACACCCATGTTGAGATGTGAAAAGGCCATGAAAATACGAGGAAGAAGAATGAATTCACTCGACTACAAATAGACCAATGGGCGTGCGTTAAATTCATTCGACTACAAATAGACCAATGGGCAAGTCTCACGCCGACTATCGAATGAATTAGTAATTTCCAAACTAATGAATTCACTGGACTACAAATAGACCAATAGGCGTGCGTTAAATTCATTCGACTACAAATAGACGGAAGCTGTCTGTCTCTCCGCTAACTTGCGGAAACATCCGCCGAACGGAAACTTGCCATATCCGGATATATGGTATAGAAGTTACTTCGCCATGTGTTTTTCCTATTTTAATTACCCGTCATGATATTGTAATTCTAATCAAAACTAAATTAATTTAAAGCCCAAAAGAAAATAACGAAAACTTAAATCTATCCTGAAAACGTGTAATTTGGAAGATAATTGAAAAATCTTGAATGTTTTATGTACATATGTTTACTAAGCTAGAACATGGGAAATGTCTTAGAACTAATTACAACATGAAAAAAAAAATCCTTATGGAACTTAGGTCCTTAACGAATGCACGATTGTCACTCTCGCTTATATCTTAATTCTAACATAATATATATCTTATGAAGAAAAAATAAAGGGGATCACCTTTTATATAAAAATGATAGAAATGGTTTTTCTTCAGTTAATTATCTATTTAAATTTAGCTGAGTCATTCTTTTATGCAATGTTTTCAGTACTTCAGCAGTTTACAGTTTTTACATTTAAAGAACTTTAAAATACGAATTATTTCTTTGTTTGGCAATTTTGTTTGACAACAAAGATTGACTGATGATTGAAAAAATGACCAGGATATAGATAGTTAAAGAATACCCATCAATGTCAGGGCCTCTATGCTGCAAGACGCTTCTACCTGCAAAAAAGAAAAAATATTTATACCGACCAGGCTTACAAAAAACAATACTTGAATTTCCACAGAACGGGTATTATCATATATCATTGAATATATTTTATGGAAAAACATTCAACCGATGTATCTTTGTTCGTAAAAAAAAATGCATTCTTAGGTGACTTAGTGTGATTTCATTAATATGTATGCCTTTAACCCTTGAAAAGTTTGTATGGTTACACAAAATAGAGTATTGTTGAAATAGAAATATCAACGTAACCTCAAAGTAATAAAAGAAAATCCGGAGTCGATATATTTTGGTAATTTACATAGTGAAGTCCTTTTGGTTTTCAATTGTTCATTTATCAAGCGTTTTCGACTTTTTAAAGCATAGGCCTTAGGCAAAATGGCGCTTTAATTTTGAACAACTGTCAAATTTATTTTTCTCCTTCCCCCCTCCCCCCCCCACAAATCTGCAGAAATCTACCGATTTCTTTTTCTGAATCTACCTTTTTTCGCTTGATCCAGTCTGGCAACCCTGAATGTAGTGTTGACAACTCTACCGATTTTGAGAGCAATCGACCGAATTCGATGGTAATTCTACCGATTTGAAGAATTCTTGTATGGACTATTTTTTATAATAATTTATATGCGAAAATTGCGAAACTGTTTCGTAAAAAAAATCCAGCGATAACAGTTTTAAGAATAGCGTGGCAAAATCGTAGCTCCTCCCCCCCCATGAAACTGAAAAATCTAGCTGATAACGATTTATTTACTAGGTACCTACTGATATATTTTTCTGAATCTACAATCTACCGATTTTAGCTCAATGGAAGTTGGAAACGCCGTTCGAATGTCAAACGTCAAACACAGTCACCCAAATGTCAAATACAGAAGAAATACCGCGAGATGGGTATTAAAGTGTGATGTGGATAAGTAATGAATATGGATTTAGTGTACACTGAACAAAATATTACATCTGATTCGCTAATCGAGAATTTACAGATCAATGTGAACGAAAATCAATTTGAAGTTGATTCTCTCTTCCCTGTGTAATCTTCAACATGAATTTCAATACAGCTTGTAGAGCCTGTTTGCGAGATACTATCAATTTTGTCTCATTATTTGACGAGGTGGACGGAGAGAATTTAAAATTCAGCAAAATGCTTTCCGATTGCATCGGTGCAGACGTAACTGAAGCAGATGATTTTCCCAAACGTATTTGTCAATCCTGCGTCTTAAAGTTGCCATCTGTTTGGAAGTTTATTAAAATGTGCAAAAGCTCTTTCAGTTATCTAGAGAAACATTTAAAGGTGGGAAATGAGGGAAATTATCACCAAATTTCAGAGTTAGAAGATATCAAATTAGAAATCAAGGAAGAATATGAGCCCACTTTTATAAATAACGACTCCAGCGACAGAGAATATTCTCCAGATCCTGAAGAGCTACGAAGACCAACGCGCTCTAAGTCCGGTAATAGTGTTTTCAAAAGGGGTCGAAAGAAAAAAGAGAGGAAATCTAAATTAGTAAATTTGGATTGCACAACTTGCTCTCACGTCGCTTCTACAAAAGGGGGGTTGAAAAAACATATCAAACTATTTCATCCCGAGACTCTTCTCCCCCCTCACTTTCCATGCTCCCACTGCGGGAAGAGTTTCAAGAGGAAGAGCGACCGCGTGGTCCACATGCGCGTGCACTCGGGAGAGCGGCCCTTTGCGTGTGCACACTGCCCCTCGCGCTTCTCGCAGTCTGGCACACTCATCCTGCACACGCGGCGCCACACAGGCGAGACGCCATTCCGCTGTGCCGCGTGCCCGCGCCTGTTTTCGTCGCACTCGTCGCTGCGGCGCCATGCGCGTGCGCACTCAGGCGAGCGGCCTTTCGCGTGCGAGCGCTGCGGCGCTACATTCGCGCAGCCCGGCGCCCTGCGCCAGCACGCTGCCGTGCACTCAGACGCGCGACCCCACGCGTGCGCCACGTGCGGCCGCAGCCTCAAGTCACGGCTAGCACTGCGCAACCATGCGCTAACTCACGGCGAGAAGGGGTTTGTGTGCGAGACGTGCGGCAAGAAGTTCTTTGTCAAAGCCAACTTGGATAAGCACAGCAAGAAGATGCACCGTGCGGAAGCCGGAGTATGTTCGGTGTGCGGAAAGCCGTGCTCTGACCTCGAGCAGCACATGATGAGCCACTCTTCGCTGCTGCGCTTTCAGTGCCCTCGATGTCCTCAGGCCTTCCGCACGAGCCAGAACCTGTCCTTCCATGTGACTACTCGCCACGATAACGAGCGCAAATTTCCATGCCCGGCGGAAGATTGTCCGAGAGCTTTTCCTAAGCAGAACATGTTAGACTTTCACTACCGAAAGTTTCACTCTGATGAAACTCCCTACATGTGTACTTACTGCCCAAATGGATTTTTCCGTAAAAGCGATCTTTCCAGGCATTTAAATACTGTGCATCCGAATGAAAAATTATCCAAGCAAAAAAGTTAATATAATTAATTAATGAGAATAAAAATTACATAATATGAACCATAATATATTATTTATTTTAACCATTTCAGACCTAAATGTATTCCTGCAAATGTAAAGAATTATGTGTGGCCCAATTATAGTGGTAAATTACAACACGGAACATCCAGGCTTGAGAAAAATCACATTTAATTTTTGTATTTTCACTGAGAATCGAACCCCCCCCGAACCTCACGTCTGCGAGTCACCGAGGTTGCCTATGCATGTGCTGAAGAAATTATTTAAAAGTTTTTGATTTTGGTCAGTTGCCAGATCCCGCGCAAGTCGGGTTCGCGTCCTGTAGTTCTGAATTGAGTTACCGACGAACAGTCAGCAGCGGATGTCCAGGACGTTTAGAACCCGATGCCTTGTAAAGTAGGCAAACATGGTAAGGCTCTCAGGATGTGCTCCTGACAAGATTTGAATTTTTCTCCCTCCGAGACTTATTTAAGAAGGATTTGGGTCTACAAAGTGCACCCCCCTGAGGGTTGCGACCCCGGCAGCCGCCCGCCAAGCCAGCCCATAGCTTCGATGTTGCCTATAGACCATCAGGTGCGTATTAGGGTTTGATGATGATTTGATGATAAATAAAAATGCCTTAAAAATGGAAATGTACCTTATCAATATTAATAAAAGAAATCATAGAGTAGCACATAGCAGAGACTGTAATTCTTGGAAGCCAGTCACACCGCACCACATTCAGACGGGTGGCACACCGTCTGCACCAACACGAGTATTCTATTAATTAATCAATTGAAAGTAAATAATAAATTAAATAAACAGTACCGTTTTTACTAACCAAGGAAAAGAAATAAATGCAAAAAAACTTAATAAAAAAAAAGAAATAAAAAAAAGGCGTAGAACAGGGATGTGCAATGTCACCATGGTTGATTGACCTAGCCGGACCGAAGGGGGGGAATTTGAATCCCTTATAGACCGGTTTGGTCAATTTCACTTGATGTACATAAGCATTCGGCAAACTAACAAAAATGAATAAAATACATCAATAAGTAAAATATGTGTACACAAAAACATGAATAAATTATTGCACGGTCTTTAACACTTCCAACGTTTCATTCTCTAGATGCCATATACAAGTAGGCGCTGGGGTCGTTTGATTCCCCCGTCCGGATCATGTGTAATTTTTGGATGCTCAGTGAGGGAAAGGTATTTCTGTACATGGACAACCGTATGAAAGAGATTGAATGTATAGGCATTGGAGCAAAAATGGATAATTATTGTACTGTAAGCTGATGATGTAATTCTTTTAGCAAGCAGCAAGGAAGATGTGCAACAAATAGTCTCTAGAATATATGATGTATGTCTGGAGAGTGAATTGGTGATGTACGAAAGTTTGTCAAAAGTGATAGTATTTGAAAGGGGAAGTGAGGGGACTGATTGCATAACTAATATAAACAACGAATGTCTCGAACAAGTAGAAGAATTTGTGTATCTGGGAAGTATGTTTTCAAGACGGAAGAGTAGTGAAAGATGTTGAAAGGAGAGTGAATGCGGGCAAAAAATGAACAGCGCACTAAGCACAGTAATTGCTAATAAAAATATGTCAATCGAAGCTAAACTGGCAGTGCGCAATGGAGTTTTAGTCCCAGCACTTATGTATGGAAGTGAAACATGGTACTGGCAGAGGAAAGATGAAAGCAAAGTAAAGCAGTCAAAATGAGACTCTAAGAGGAATGTGTGGGACATAAATGTATGACAGGGACTATGAACGATGAAATCAGACGAGTGCCAATCTGAGACATGTATAAAATTGATAAGATTAAGAAAGGGTCTCTTGTAGAATGCATGGATGATGGAAGAATGGTAAAGGACCAGACGAGGACAACCAAGGAAGACGTGGCATAATAGACGCCTGTGGGGGTCCATCATCTCTGCCTACCCCTACGGAGAAACAGCGTGATGGTAGTAGTACTACTAGTAGTAGTAATAGTACGACCATCCAAATGGAAACGGAGACTGAATTGCTGTTGTAGCCAATTGGCTCAATTGAGGATATCGATTTAAAAGTTATCTCCAAAATGATGTCTACTCTAGCTCAGAAAATGAGGCTTTGTGTACTGGGTCGTTTTTTAGATGTATTTTTTTATCTTCTGTTAGTGTCCGGCGTGTACCGTCGAATCTTGTAAATGGATTGATGATCTTGATAAATAAGTGATAGAAAATACTCAAAAATGACGTAAAAGGAAATTATTGAAACAGGAATAAATTTTAAATGAGTACGCATTATTTAAAATTAACAGCTTTGAGGCTCCTTTCTTCGCGGCACACCCTGAGACTTCTTGTAACTTGTGGTGCGGAACACAGTTTGACAGACACTGATCTAACGGAATATTTCCTGTTTATTTATTATTTTATTTATTTATTTTATTGTAAAAGTTCACATGAATAAAAATTAAGATACACAAAAAAGAAATAAACCCAATAAATAAAAAAACCTCACCGAGCCACTTTTTGTGGCTTTTTGGTGAAGTTTACCTATATAAATATTAATTAAAGGGTTTAAATGCAAAATTCTAGAACTTACGAAAAACTATTAAGATATTATAACACAGATGAGGAACATGTTATAAAAGGAAACATGAAAGTCTAGGCATTTACAGGGCTTATGATCTGTCATTGATTGGTCAAAGGAACTTTAATTTATACCATTAATTTTGATTACTATGTTTAGTAACTTCCGAAAAGGCCTCCGCCATGTTTGGACGACTTGGACGCTAAGATACAATTGACTTCACTGTAAAAGCCCACGAAGCAAACGGCTCGAGGAAAAAGTGGACACATTAACAAAGGAGGCGGTCCATTCCGGGGATCCTGCCTATAGTAATTTACAACCACTGCGTGATCTCTTCGTTATTTTTTTCTTTTTTTTATTAAATTGAAAACATACGAGTATTATACATAATTTTATATAATATTCCTAAGGAGTTTAAATAAAAAACTCATTTAGGGACATACAGATAACAATATTTATTTAAAGATGTTTTGATGAAGGAGATGCAACTTCGCACATGTTAAGAATATTGAGTAGCTTCCTCCCAAGTAAAGGGTGGACATATTTTCCAACTGCAGCCAAATGTAACAGAGAAGCCTTGGTTTTTCAAAGTGATTCTGAACAAGTTTGAGACATCCTCCATATGCAGAATGCGGATTGGGCACTCCTGCAATGGTTCTCATCTGTTCAAAATCTATGTCCGGGACTTTGCCATGTGCGAATGTCAGCTTGAGGAAGAATATTATATTATATTATTTATTTATTTTTTTTAGTTTAAAAAAATATATAAGCATCTATTACAATGTTTTGATTATATCCAAATGCTTGCAGACTGGCTGGATTTTCTCCCTAGGGAGGTGTTCATATTTAAATTAATATGGAAATTACTTCACAAAAGTCAACAGATGGAAGAGTTGAGGAAATGTGGATGTTTAAACATAGGCAGAATGGTGAATGTTACACAGTGTGTAAAGTGGCCACTTAAACCAGCCAATGACAGGTCATAAGCCCTGTAAATGCCAAGACTCCTACATTCTTTTTTCAAAAATGTTTTCCCTCTCTGTTGCAACAAGTTTAAATACAACATTACCACTAAATACAATTTTTTTATAAATTTAATACATATATTTACCTTCACATTTCCCATTACTTAAAAGAAAAAACAGTTTATGTGTTCATAATGGAGAGTGTCCTCTTACGGTAATTTGTTTATTTTATTGCTAATTATTAATATTTTTCGTATAACATATAAATTACAAATAAAAAATGAACAGCATGCGACACAAAAAAGAATAATAAATAACAGAATAATAAATAAAAGAACAATAAACTAAACGCTTCTTTTGTAAATATGTTGTATTCCTGACTCTGTTTATTTCATTAAAGAAAAATATTCCTCTGTAAGTATAATGCATGTTGTGCTGTAGTTGTTGTATTATATTTATTTTCTCTTGTTTGAAAGAAGAAAGGAGGAAAGGCTGATCTGGGGTTACTCCGTATGGATCCGCTGACGAAAAGTTTAAGGCAAATATTTTTTTTTAAGTCAACAAAAAATTGAATCGCTTCATGTGTTCTTTTTCAATATTATTGTTTTATCCTCTTTTTGTTTAAAATTTGTATTTACTTAAATATAGGAAATTATAATTGGCCTATAATTTTGGTTTGTTTGTAAATATTGTATTTTTTTTTAGTTACAATGGCTGTTGTTTTCTTTTTATAAAAAATAAAATAACATTTCTCGACGTTGGTCATGATGTGCGTTTCTTCCGTTTTTTTCTTAGGCATGACCATTTATAGACTTCATACAATATAAAACAGTTTACCCTTTCTCCTTATGAATTAATCTAAAACTACTTATTGAACTAATTAAAATTATAACATAATATTATTTATTGAGGTTTTTGATGCTAGACAATATTATTTAAAATACCTACAATAATATATTATTCAACGACGATTTCAAATTAATCAATTATTTCGGCGTTAAAATTCCTACTACTACTACTACAACTACCATCACTCCATTTCATCAGTAGGGGTAGGCAGAGAGAATGGACCGCCACACACGTCTATCCTGGCATACATTCCTAGCTTCTTCCACATTTATACATCTTGTCATACATGCCCTTCGGTTCTGTCTGCATTTGACATAACCAGACATAAGATTTTGGTTAATCTGATCATGCCACGTCTTTCTTGGTCGTCCTCGTCTCACGTTACCGTTAATTTTCGCCATATATACCTGTTATACCATTCTTTCGTCGTCCATTCGTTCTACGTGACCAAACCATCTCAGAGACCCTTTCTTAATCTTATCAATTATACTTGACTCAGAATTACACTCTCGCCTGATTTCATCATTTGTAACCCTGTCATACATTGATTTTCCACACATTCGTCTAAGAGATCGCATTGCAACCGCGTTCACTCGGCTTTCATCCTTCCTCTGCCAGTTCCAATTTTCACTTCCATACATAAGTGTTGGGACTGAAACTCCGTTGTGCACTGCCAGTTTAGCTTCGATTGACATATTTTTACTAGCAATTACTGTGCTTAGTGCTCCGTTCTTATTCGTTCCCCACATTCACTCTTCTTTTAACATCTTTTTCTACTATGCCATCTCTTGAAAACATGTTTCACAGATACACAAATTCTTCTACTTGTTCGAGGCATTCGTTGTTTACATTTATTATGCAGTCAGTAACCTCACTATCCTTTTCAAATACCATCACTTTTGACTTATTTTCATTAATCGCCAATTCGCTCTCCAGGCATACATCATACATTCTAGACTATTTGTTGCAAATCATCCTTGTTGCTTGCTAACAGATCTGCATCATCAGCATACAACAAGCAGCTCACTGAAAAATTATCTATTTTTGCTCCAATACCCATACATTCTATCTCTTTCATACAGTTGTCACAAACAAAGTCCCGATTCCCCACAAATTCCCCACATAATTATCTCAAGAAAAAACTGTTTTGATAATTGAAGGAATTTATCTTCAACTATACCGTCAAGGTGAAGGTATGACGTATTTATCTTCCCATCATAATCGAGGCCCTGGTCGTTCTGTTTGCAACCCGATTTAAAAAATATGATTTATGGTTTTGACAAACCTCCCATCTATTTCCCAATGGAATATATCAATCCACCCCCCTTTAATTTGTCAAAACAATGAAATCCTACATTCGAATCCAATCCCTAACTTATCGATTACCTACTCCTAAAAATGAGTTAAAAACATAACTGAATTTTGAATAATAAATTATATATGCCAGTCTAACAATCTTATGACGTAAATATGGTGTATATACAGTCGTATGGCAATTTGTATTGGCACCCTCAATTTCTCTCGAAAACCGTGGTAAAGTATGAATTTTTCATATTTGTTAGTATTTTTTTTATTTTTATAAAAAGTTATCATAAATTGAGAAATAGGGTTCCTATTGACAAACAAAACACAATTTACTCCGAAAATTCAATTAAATAAAAAAAAATTAAGAAATTTGGTCAACAGTACTAATATTTTGATACCCCCCCTTTTGCCTCTATTACCGCCTGGACTCTTTTCGGCATGCTTACAATACAATTTTTCGATTGTCTATGACTAACAAAAGGTGGTTGATGTGTTTGTCATTTGTCGTGTATTTTTCGCATTTATAAACGTGATTTGTAGATAATAAGTATTTAGTGTAATCCGTGTCAAAATCATTTTATTTAGTGCTGTGAATAATTAATAAAAGTATTAATTAGTTTATTTAATTTGTATGTTAGTTTATCCATAACCTTCCACTCAGGTAACAATACAATCAGATATATTATTTTTACCTTGCATATTTTATTGTTCTATTTTTTTTTCTTAAGTTCTATTTGGTCTTATAAAAATGAATGAAATAGAAAAACCTCCAGATCCTCCAGATGGGTCAAGTTCTGACTTGTCTGGTGGCACAATGGAGTCTGTACCGGACGCCACTGAATTCGTAACTGTGGTCTCAAGGGCCAAAAAACAAAGGTTAATAAAACCAAGGAAGTCGAGTTCTGACTCAGACCGCGTCCTTCCTCATAAATCTCCCAGCTCACGACTAATTGTTTCTGCAACCCCAACCACATCGCAGGATACAATCACAGTAACTCCAACTCCCACACCTCCAAACAAAACACAATCCCGCATGTACAACGGAATGGACCGAGCTCCGTTCATCGTACATGTCACCAAATTCCAGGTAGATTGCGACACCCCAACCAACCTTTTCGACATTGACTTTGGTCGCTTCCTCCATAAGAATAATATCCGGACGGTCTGGAACGGAATGAAATCTGTCGGCCGTAACCGAGTGTCTGTGGAGTTTAAGACAGTGAACGAAGCCAATTTGTTTGTCAAATCAGAAATTTTGAAAACAGCGAAATATAACGCATTTGTACCTACTTTCCAGGTTACGAAACAGGGTGTAACCAAAGGTATTCCCTCACACTGGTCCGAACAGGACATAGTGGAGAATGCTGAGGTACCCCACGGGTTTAGTAAAGTAATAAAGGCCCGACGACTGAATTATCAATCGAAAACAGGTGACGTAGTCGAATGGAAACCTTCCCACACGGTTGTCCTGACTTTCGACTCCAAGGCACTCCCATTCCACATCTCAATGTTCAATGTCTCACTCCCCGTAGAGCTCTACGTGTTTCCGACTATCCAGTGCTACAAGTGCTATAAATTCGGGCACACAAAAACCATCTGCAGATTTTCCACACGCTGCTACAAATGTAGCTCTCCACATAATGGGGAGACCTGCACTGTAGCGGAGAATGCGCAAAAATGCCTAAACTCCTCTGAAAATCATTCAGCCATCAGCAAGATATGTCCAGAACTGAAAAGAGAACAGAACATCAAGCATAAAATGGCCGATAAAAGCATCTCGTATGTTGAGGCTTCTAAGATGTTTGGAAGAGCAACGGTTTCGTATGCAGAAATCGCTTCCAAAGCGCCAATTCCCCAAAGACCCAGAGACCCTGTTAAACCTAACCCGTCAGTGTCTTTCCAGAAATCAGTGGAGAGGAAGTCGAAATCAGGAAAACTTCCTTTCAAATCCAATACTCCCAAACCTGATTCCTCCCTCCTTTTTTTCCCGAATGGACAACTTCCATCTGGGTCCAATGGAGGTGCTATCCCCAGCATAGTTTCATCACCCAATACATCATTAATTTCCACACTCCTAAATCTACTTCTCTCACTCCTTCAGAATAATCCTGAAATACCGTCCAACGTTGCCCACCAACTTCAACATATCAACTCAATTTATAATACCCACAATGACTCCTCCGATGAGGATTCTACAGTGGAACGCCTATAGCCTCTTAAATAAAAAAGAAAATCTTCTTCATACTATCTCTCTCGCGGCCATTTCGGAGACATGGATGATCCCGGGATCTAATGCCAGGTTCCGGAGGTTCCATTGTCTCCGGGATGATCACGATGATGGGAGGGGTGGGTCTGCCCTTCTCATCAAAAACTCCCTTCCCTTTACCCCGGTCAACGTCAAGCCTGCAGGTTGCACTTTCAAGTGACGGCTGCAAAGGTTAATGACTTGACTATCCTATCCATCTATATTTCCCCATCCAATAAACCTTCAAAGTCAACGCTCCTCTCTATGTAAAAATTAACTCCCTCGTTCCTTGTTATTGGGGATTTTAATGCTCATCACTCCCTGTGGGGCGCTCCGACATGCGACAGAATAGGAAGAGACATTATTGATCTTTTAGATGAGGTGAACATGTGTGTTTTTAATGATGGTTCCCCAACTCGTCTCCAACTCCCAAACCATCGACCCAGTGCTGTAGATTTATCAATCTCCAGCGCTGGAATAACATCATCACTGCATTGGTCCATCAAGGAAGACGCTCTTGGTAGTGACCACTATCCTATATTGGTCGACATCATGTTCAGCTATAGACATTGCCAAAGTGGCCTGGGGGAATACCCTGGGGGAAGGCGAAGACCGAGATACATTACGGAAAGAGTTAAGTGGAAGAACTTCTCTGATGACATTGAACTCAAAGTGAACGAGCTGCCCATTCCGACGAAAGAAAATGTAATGAAATGCTATGAAGCATTATCATCATACATTGTCGAAGCAGCAGACAGACATGTCCCTATAAAGCAAGGAAATAACAGAAGTAAACCTCCTCCCGCCCCATGGTGGGATAGCAAATGTGTGGAGGCAGTTTTAAAAAGGAAAAGACTAGCCAAAGTCTACTCTTTAAACATGAGCCTGAAAAATCTATTGATTTTCAAACAAGCAGGAGCCAAAACAAAACGCCTGTTAAGAAACAAGAAAAGGGAAGGATGGAAAAACTTTTGTTGCTCTTTGTCGCGAGATGTGCCAATATCGATCGTTTGGAGCACGATACGCAGATTTAGAGGTTCTTTCACTCCACCTGTGAGATGTCCTGAGTCTCTTGGGTGGGTTGAGGAGTTCGCCAACAAGTTAACCCCGCAGACTGCTAATAACTGGAATGGGTCTCCCTATTGGTACCAGTTTACAGATAGAGGCTGGTTGGATCATAGCTTTAGTTCAGATGAACTGAAGACTGTTCTGACACGGCTTAAGGACTTAGCTCCAGGGATAGACGGTATCTTATATAGCTTCATACAACATAACAGTGATCCTACCCTCTCCTACATCCTATCACTGATCAATATGATCTTTGAATCAGGTAACATTTCCCCTTCATGGAAAACCCAATCCATCATTCCTATCCTTAAACCTAACAAGGACCCAAATTTTGGTACTTCCTACCGCCCCATAGCCCTCTCCTCCACACTGTTAAAAGTTGCGGAACATATGGTGAGACAACGCTTGGACTGGTTTGTGGAGAGCTCGAAAATTCTCCCAGAGTCTCAATTTGGATTTAGGAAAAGAAAGAGCACTATTGAAAGCGTATCGGTTCTGACATCCGATATCAGAGCCGCTCTGACACATAAAGAATTCCTAATCGGCGTCTGTCTGGACATAAGTGGAGCATATGATAATGTTATAATACATATTCTGGAAGCTACGAATTGGAATCCCGCGAAAGCTCACTTCTTTTATAGAAAACTTGATTCTCTCCAGAAAGGTAGAAATCAGTGTTCGCGGTCATGCTGTGGTGGAGAGAGAGTTGGGCAAGGGACTACCTCTGGGTTCTGTCCTGAGCCCGATTCTCTTCAATATCTATACGCATGACATCAGCAGAATTGTTCCCTCAGAGACAAGTTTGCTTCAGTACGCGGACGACTTCTTCATGTATGCATATGGGAAGGACCCAAAGAATCCGGAAAATGTACTAAATTTAGGTATGAGAAATATCAGGAATTGGTTAGTGGATCATGGCTTAGACCTTTCGACTGGTAAAAGTAATGCCATAACCTTCTGTAGACAGCGAAAAATCCCAACCATAAAAATTCAGCATGGAGATGAGATAGTCCCTTTTACGACCCAGATTAAGTTCTTGGGAGTAATTCTGGACACTCATCTTACATGGAACTCATACATAAATCATATAGTAAACAAGTGTCAAGCCGGATTGAATACGTTAAGAGCAGTCTCGCGAGTATGGTGGGGGAGCCACCCTTTTATGCAGAGACTTTTTTATACTGCGTATATCCGGAGCCATCTCGATTATGCCTCGTTCCTTTTAGAACCATGTTCAAAAAAGAATCTCCAAAGACTCGACCGGATTCAATCCCAAAGTCTGAGACTAGTCATCGGAGCAATGAAGTCCTCTCCAATTAACGCTTTACAGGTAGAGGCCTCTGATGTCCCACTCGGAATGAGAAGACAGTATTTGGCGGATAGGTTTTTGATAAAATGCTCCGTCCAAAAGAGTAACCTGCTCCTCAAAAAAGTAAAATCCCTCTCTGAGAGTGTGACGTCATCATCTTTCTGGTCCCATAAACCTCTCCCTTTACTTGTCAACAGCTTTAACATTAACCCTAAAGACCTTCTTCCCCTTTATCGTTTTCCATTTAAAGTTTCTATATACGCCCCAAATATTAAACTCACATTTGGAGTTGAAAGTCACTTACAGCCCCGGTGCACATTCAACCGTATTCGGTCGTCAAGATGGATAGGTTGGAGAATTATCTACACTGATGGATCTCGGTCAGATTCACCAACCCACACGTGTGCGGCCATATATTGTGAAGACGACGACTATCAAAAGTTGTACAAATTGCACAAGAATGCATCCGTATTTACAGCGGAATGTATCGCAATCCGAGAAGCTGTCAAATACGCTTTAAGCTCACAATATAGCAAGTTTCTTATCCTGTCGGATTCCCTGAGTGCCTTACAAAAAATTAAATCCCCCCATCCTCATATCCCGAGGACGAACTCTGCGTGGAAACTCGATTTCTTCTTTCTTTATCAGAGGCATCCAATAAAAGCATTTTTGTGTCTTGGATCCCTAGCCATTGTGGTATTCCCGGCAACGAGAGGGTGGACGAGTTGGCAAAGGAGGCGGTCCATTCCAGGGATCCTGCCTATAGTAATTTTCTACCACTAGGTGATCTCCTCGTTATGACAAATGAGAAGCAACTTCACACATGGCAAGAATATTGGGTAGCCTCCTCCCAAGCCAAGGGAAGACACTTTTTCCAATTGAAACCAAATGTAACAGAAAAGCCTTGGTTCTCCAAAGTGATTCTGAACAAATTTGAGACATCTTCCATATGCAGAATCCGCATTGGACATTGTTGCAATAGTTCTCATTTGTTTAAAATCCATGTCCGGGACTCTGCGAATGTCAGCTTGAGGAGGAAGATCTGAATCATGTTTTCTTTGGATGCCCCATAAATGATTGTTTTTTTTAAAAAAATTTTTTTAATTTATTTACAATTTTAAAAAACCCGTTAGGGTTACATTAGAAATTTAATATTGTCTAGTCATTTTATGTCTCGTCTAGTCTAGTTAGTTCAGTCATCATGTGCTTTTTCAGATTGATTTTAAATTTGTCTCCATTAAAAGTTTTCAAGTAGTAAGGTAGGTCGTTGTAGTGTTTAAGTCCATTATGTAGTATTTTTGACTGTCCTGTGTTTGTCTTTGCTTATTCAATATGATAGTGTTTTTGTTGTCTGGTGTTATATTTATGTATGTCAGCATTTTTGACTAATATTATGTCGTCGTCTTGTATGTTTCCCAGTGTTATTTTGTGCACAATTTTTAAGGTCTCAATTTTAGTCAAGTAGTTTATGTCAAACTGGTGTGTTTTTTTGTACAGTTCAGTCGTAGAGGTCAGGTAGGGTAGGTTGTATGTTAGTTTAAGAATTTTATTTTGTTGTCTTTGTATTCTTGTTATGTCTGTCTTGTTACCAGTTCCCCAGAAGGCGATCATGTAACTCAATTTACTTTTGACATAGGCTTCGTACATCATAATTTTTTCCTTTCTTGATATAAAATCTTTAATTTTGTAGAAGAGGCTATGTAGTGATGCCATTACTTTAGTGAGTCCGTCTATGTGTTTTGTCCATTTTAATTGTCTGTCCATTGTGGGTCCTAGGTAAGTCACATGTTCTAGTTCTTTAAGAGTTTCGTTGTTTATTTTTATGTTCATGTTATGGTTCTTCTTTTGTGTTTCGAAATGTATTATATTGCATTTCTTGGCATTTAGTGTTAAGAAGTTTTTGTTTGTCCATTCTAATAGTTTTTGCACGTCATTGTTGATGGTTTTAGTGGTTTCAATGTCATTTTTGTTTTCATATAAAATTCCTAAGTCGTCCGCATAGATTGTTTTTTTTCCCATTATGTCACTGTGTATTATGTCGTTAATGTATATTATATAAAACAATGGTCCTAATATTGATCCCTGAGGTACTCCAAATTGCATTGTTGTTATTTCACTTTTGTGTTCTTCAATTTTCGTAAACTGTTTTCTTCCTTGTAGATAGTTTTTAAATATTTTGAGAGCTTGTCCCTTAACTCCTGTATGTTGTAGTTTATCTAGAAGGGTATCTATGTGGACTGTATCAAATGCCTTCTTGAAGTCAAGTATGAGTGCAGTCACTGTATTTCCTTTATCAATTTTGGTTTGTATAAAGTTGAAAACTGATGTCATTGCTGTGGAGGTACCCTTTCTTTTTTGAAATCCATGTTGGTCTTTTGCAATAAAATTAAGGTTTTCAAGGTGTTGGTATAATCGATTGTGTAGCACTTTTTCAAATATTTTACTTAGAATGGTTAAGTTTGCAATGGGTCTGTAGTTAGAAGCTAAGTTTTTTTCTCCTCCTTTGTAAATTGGTGTTATTCTTGCTAATTTCATTACTTCTGGAAAGCTTTCGTTTGCTATATGTTTATTTATTAATTTCACTATTGTCGTGGTTATTTCTTCCTTTATTTTTTTGACTGTAACAACTTTTATTTCGTCATGGCCAGGTGATGTGTTGTCTTTGAGCTTTGTTATCCTGAGTTACTATCTGACCTCTCCAAAATCAGCGTCCTATTCCCCACTAATATTTTAACTCTCTTGTCCTCACCCAATAAACAGATATTTAAAATTTTATGTAAATATGTAGTTATAAATGGAATTAAGTTGTAAATAAGTTATATAGTATGTAAAGTGTATGTAATATAAATACTAACACACTAACTTGTATGTATAGTACTAACAAATGTGTAAATATTTCAATAAGATAACTTAAACTTGACACTGGCTAGAACACCCCAGTTAGGGGTGAAAAAAGCCAAAAAAGAAGAAGAAAAATACAATTTTTCTGCCATTTCTTTGAGTCTACTGTTATGATTCCAGTGGTAGATGATTTTTTCTATGAAAATTACTTTATTTGTGACATTTTCCTTCGCTATTTCCTTTTTAAGCAACTCCCAAACATTCTCTATTGGATAAAGGTCCGGGGAATTTACCGGCCAGTCCAACAATGAAATATTGTTCTCCTTCAGAAAAATTTTAACCGATTTAGCCGTATGACATGGTGCCTCATCTTGCATGAAGGTTTTTTTGTCATCTGGAGACTTTTTTTCATCCCTCTACCACATATCATGGACCAAATCATCACTAACGTTGAGTGATGCAGCTGGATAAATAATTTTTTTTTCACATTTTGTGCCTTCTTTGTCAATACTTGGAAAATACTTTCGTCGCCAAAGCAGACCTAAAATGCAATAACTTCATTAGCAATTTCAGTATGTTGGTGAAAATTGGTAAAAAACTCCTTCAGAAAAATTTTAACCGATTTAGCCGTATGACATGGTGCCTCATCTTGCATGAAGGTTTTTTTGTCATCTGGAGACTTTTTTTCATCCCTCTACCACATATCATGGACCAAATCATCACTAACGTTGGATGTTTAACCGTCTGAGTGATGCAGCTGGATAAATATATTTTTTTTCACATTTTGTGCCTTCTTTGTCAATACTTGGAAAATACTTTCGTCGCCAAAGCAGACCTAAAATGCAATAACTTCATTAGCAATTTCAGTATGTTGGTGAAAATTGGTAAATTATTGTTTTTAAAATGAATCTTACCGATTTCTAATCATCTTCAGTTAAGTTCCTGTCATTTTTAATTACGCATTTATCATTGGACGTTTTTCCGGCGATTTTAAAATTTTTAATATTGTCGAAGTGTTATACTCAGTTTAAAGGATAAACTATTGATATGCCACTGAGGAAAAAACATTAAAAATGAGTTTTTGTTGCACTGTCACTCGACAAAACCGTCTTGTCAAGAGCTCTTCAAAAGTAAGTATGATATTAATATCTCATCCACTGCATAATGCTTACAATAGTTTAAACTGATTAATCATTAAATATCACAAACATTATACTATTATTGAATTGAATTGATTGAATTATGTTTTATTTACAGAACGAATAGGCCGTTGATAATATATCGATATAATAAACCAATACTTTAACCCCAGAGGCTCTTATACTTCACAAAAGTTAACAGATGGAAGAGTTGAGGAAATGAAGATGTTTAAACATAGGCAGAACGCTTAATGTTATACAGTTTGTAAAGTGGCCACTTCAACCAGCCAATGACAGTACATAAGCCCAGTAAATACCTAGACTTCCATATGTCCTTCCCAAAATGTTTTCCCTATGTTGCAACAAATTTTGATTTGAATATCGGATACTTTTTACCATGAGAAATCCCGCTAGTCGAAAAACTAGTAAGTCATAAAACAGTTTTATTTATTTGTTTCAGAGTTGAGAGACAAAAGAATGCACCGGACTCTGATCTCCAGTCAATTGACATGCATTATTTGTCTTCACATTATCTGACATCACATCATATGACTTTCTTGGCAAAAATAGCCCGTAATTTTTATTATTTATTCAAAATAAATATACTGAGTAATAATAACACGATATTTTATTTAATATTAATATTTTTAAGAAGCTTCGTGTTTTTTTTTTCGTTTTTTTTTTTGTTTTTTCCTTTTATTTGTTTTTTTTTCTCAATATTTTTGTTTTTGTTTTTTTGTTTTTCTTTGCTAAATAAATCCAAACTTGCATGATTTTTTTTTTTTTGAAAAAACAAACATGCAAGTTTGTTGGATGGTAACTAGGAAGTTTGCTTTAAACTTGCCTCAAGTTTACAGAGTTGCAATCTCAAACTTGGGTCAAGCTTGAACTCTTGATACTTCAAACTTGATACAAGCTTGAGGCAAGTTTAAATTGCTATCTGGGCACGCGGTGTAAAGGTGTCGTTTTTTTGTGTCTAAAAAAGTTTGTTTTTGAATGTTTACAAACAGCATTTGTTTTTTGTGGATCTCAATCAGATTCTTTCCTTAAATTCCTTATAATTTCTACGCATTTATTTCTTTTTACTGGATTTTTTGGTAAAACTAAAATAATATTAAATTCAATACATTTCAAAAAATCGTATTCCAACATAAGTACACCCCCGTGTTGGTGAGAAAACCGAAGTTCGACGTTTGCAAAAAGAATACCATATTTGAAAAAATATTAATTTTATGTTTTGCAATTCAACCATAAACAAGTACCTACTTTAATTCAATATTTGAATATTAACAATTTTTAGTTTTGGAATTTAATCACAAACAAGTACCATTTTGGACTATTACTACAGATTTTTACTATTACTAACGATCAAACAACCTGGCCTTAGCCAATCGGCGCAGGATAACAAGGTATTACACACTTTTTTTGGTTTTGCTTTGGCAACAGCAAATCACACAATGACGAAACGAAAATATTAAAATGTCACTTAGTATATAGTTTATCGAAAATTCGAGTATCGAAAAAATGTTTTCTGAACTAGCCAATGGCAGGCAAGCTAATGTTTGGGCAGGACAACGTCTGTCGAGTCCGCTAGTATCAAATGAAATTTAATCAATAAAAAAAATAGGACAATTTAACAAAAAATATTTTCAATATACAAAGAATAAAAGACAATATCAATAATAAAGGACATTATAGTTGAATTATTCCAGTAAAATGGCTAAATAGTGCAGAGCCGATTTTACCATCTATAAAAAAAACATATTTTATTTTTATATAACAATGTAGAAATAACTTATATTTGTATGAAAAAAAAATAGTCTAAATAAAACCTTTAGCCACTGCTTACTAAACGGAATAAAGATTTCGGGTTTGAATCCCGCTTAAAACGCTTTAATTGTAAATAAAAAAGCAATCATGTTGCAATTATTTATTTCAAATTTTAAAGTGAAAATTTTGACGCTATGTTTTTAGCGATATTAATATTAGTTTACAAAATCATTAAACAATAAAAGAGAATAAATAACTATTCTCACACGGTACTTAGGAGAACACAGCATACTAAAAGATTGAGTAATAATCCGTTTTTAGAAATAATGTTATCAACGAAAACGTAATTAGTAAATAAAGACCATTTTTTTTCAATGCATAGGTTTCATGTGACTCCTCCACAAATGAACTGTTTATCCCGATTCAAAATTTATTTAGATTTATAGATAACTTTAAAACAAGAAGAACACAAAGTATTCACAGCACGTGTAAATAATGAAAGGTTTTTTACTATTACGCTAATAAGTTAGTTATGTTTGGGGCTCGCGGTCGAAATGCTGAAATAATTTTGTTCACTAAAAAAATGATTATTATTACTGAAGTATGTCAAATGGACGGCAAATTATATTACATCAAATATATATGTACAATCGCATTATAGGAGATAACGTTTTATGAGCGGCATGGAGCGGAGAGACGGGCGTTAGAAGATTCTTTCTTCTTCTTCGTTTTTTCATGGCCTTTTCACATCTCAACTCGGGTGTTCTGGCCAGTGTCGAGTATTTTTGTTTTTTATATATATACACATGTGTTAGTAATATAATATGTACAAGTTAGTATGTTAGTATTTAATATAATATATACATATAATAATAAAACATATTTACAGCTTTACACCATTTACAACTAGATATTTATATAGGATTTTAAATACACGTTTATTGGGTGGGGACAGGTGAGTAAGAATATGAATAGGGAATGGGATATTAGTATCAGATTCTTCCGGATTCTTTGGGTCCTTCCCATATGCATACATGAAGAAGTCGTCCGCGTACTGAAGCAAACTTGTCTCTGAGGGAACAATTCTGCTGATGTCATGCGTATAGATATTGAAGAGAATCGGGCTCAGGACAGAACCCAGAGGTAGTCCCTTGCCCAACTCTCTCTCCACCACAGCATGACCGCGAACACTGATTTCTACCTTTCTGGAGAGAATCAAGTTTTCTATAAAAGAAGTGAGCTTTCGCGGGATTCCAATTCGTAGCTTCCAGAATATGTATTATAACATTATCATATGCTCCACTTATGTCCAGACAGACGCCGATTAGGAATTCTTTATGTGTCAGAGCGGCTCTGATATCGGATGTCAGAACCGATACGCTTTCAATAGTGCTCTTTCTTTTCCTAAATCCAAATTGAGACTCTGGGAGAATTTTCGAGCTCTCCACAAACCAGTCCAAGCGTTGTCTCACCATATGTTCCGCAACTTTTAACAGTGTGGAGGAGAGGGCTATGGGGCGGTAGGAAGTACCAAAATTTGGGTCCTTGTTAGGTTTAAGGATAGGAATGATGGATTGGGTTTTCCATGAAGGGGAAATGTTACCTGATTCAAAGATCATATTGATCAGTGATAGGATGTAGGAGAGGGTAGGATCACTGTTATGTTGTATGAAGCTATATAAGATACCGTCTATCCCTGGAGCTAAGTCCTTAAGCCGTGTCAGAACAGTCTTCAGTTCATCTGAACTAAAGCTATGATCCAACCAGCCTCTATCTGTAAACTGGTACCAATAGGGAGACCCATTCCAGTTATTAGCAGTCTGCGGGGTTAACTTGTTGGCGAACTCCTCAACCCACCCAAGAGACTCAGGACATCTCACAGGTGGAGTGAAAGAACCTCTAAATCTGCGTATCGTGCTCCAAACGATCGATATTGGCACATCTCGCGACAAAGAGCAACAAAAGTTTTTCCATCCTTCCCTTTTCTTGTTTCTTAACAGGCGTTTTGTTTTGGCTCCTGCTTGTTTGAAAATCAATAGATTTTTCAGGCTCATGTTTAAAGAGTAGACTTTGGCAAATCTGACCGAGATCCATCAGTGTAGATAATTCTCCAACCTATCCATCTTGACGACCGAATACGGTTGAATGTACACCGGGGCTGTAGGTGGCTTTCGACTCCGAATGTGAGTTCAATACTTGGGGCATAAATAGAAGCTTTAAATGGAAAACGGTAAAGGGGAAGAAGGTCTTTAAGATAAATGTTAGATTCGAAAGATTTGTAAAAATGAAAACTGTTGACTATTGAAGGGGGTGGTTTATGAAACCAAAAAGATGAGGATGTCACGCAGTCAGAGAGAAACTGAACCTTTTTAAGGAGCAGGTTGTTTTTTTGGACAGAGCATTTTAGAAGAAATCTATCCGCCAAGTATTGTCTTCTCATACCGAGTGGGGGATCACAAGCTTCTACTTGTAAAGCGTTAATTGGAGATGATTTCATGGCTCCGACGACTAGTCTTAGACTTTGGGATTGGATCCGGTCAAGTCTTTGGAGATTCTTTTTTGAACAAGGTTCTAAAAGGAACGAGGCATAATCTAGATAGCTCCGGATATATGCATGATAAAAAAGTCTCTGTATAAAAGGGTGGCTCCCCCACCATACTCGCGAGACTGCTCTTAACGTATTCAATCCGGCTTGACACTTGTTTACTATATGATTTATGTATGAGTTCCATGTAAGATGAGTTTCCAGAATTACTCCCAGGAACTTAATCTGGGACGTAAAAGGTACTATCTCATCTCCATGTTAAATTTTCATGGTTGGGATTTTTCGCTGTCTACAAAAGGTTATGGCATTACTTTTACCAGTCGATAGATCCAAGCCATGTTCCACTAACCAATTCCTGATGTTTCTCATACCTAAATTTAGAGTATTTTCTAGATTATTTGGGTCCTTCCCATATGCATACATGAAGAAGTTGTCCGCGTACTGAAGCAAACTTGTCTCTGAAGGAACAATTCCGCTTATGTCATGCGTATAGATATTTAAGAGAATCGGGCCCAGGACAGAACCCTGAGGTAGTCCCTTGCTCAACTCTCTCTCCACCACAGCATGACCGCGAACACTGATTTCTACCTTTCTGGAGAGAATCAAATTTGCTATAAAGGAAGTGAGTTTTCGCGGGATTCCAATTCGTAGCATTTTAGCTTCTAGAATGTGGATAATAACATTGTCATATGCACCACTTATGTCCAAACAGACACCTATAAGGAATTCTTTCTTAGTAAGAGCGGCTCTGATATCAGATGTCAGAACCGACACGCTTTCGATAGTGCTCTTTCTTTTCCTGAATCCAAATTGAGACTCGGGGAGAGTTTTCGAGCTCTCCACAAACCAGTCCAAGCGTTGTCTCACCATATGTTCCGCCACTTTCAACAGTGTGGAGGAGAGGGCTATGGGGCGGTAGGGAGACCCAAAGTTTGGGTCTTTGTTGGGTTTAAGGATAGGGATAATGGATTGGGTTTTCCATGAAGGGGGGATGTTTCCTGATTCAAAGATCATGTTGATCAATGCTAGGATGTAGGAGAGGGTAGGATCACTGTTATGTTGGATAAAACTATACAGTATACCGTCAATCCCTGGAGCTGAGTCTGTGAGCCGGGTCAGAATAGTCTTCAGTTCATCTAAACTGAAGCTATGATCTAACCAGCTTCTATTTGTAAACTGGTACCAATAGGGAGACTCATTCCAGTTATTTGCGGTCTGCGGGGCTAGCTTGTTGGCGAACTCCTCAACCCACCCTAGGGTCTCAGGACGTCTCACTGGTGGAGTGAAAGAACCTCTAAATCGACGTATCATGCTCCAAACAGTTGATATAGGCACGTCTCATGATAAAGAGCAACAGAAGTTTTTCCATCCTTGTCGTTTCTTGTCTCTTAAGAGGCGTTTTGTTTTAGTTTCAACCTGTTTAATACTCAACAGGTTTTCTAGGCTCATGTTTAATGAGTAAACTTTAGCTTGTTTTTTCCTTTTCAAAACTGCCTCCGCACATTCGCTATCCCACCATGGGGCAGGGGGGGATTTACTTCTATTGCCTTTCTCCTTTACAGGGACATGTTTGTCTGCTGCTTCAACGATGCATGATGATAATGCTTCATAGCACTTCACTACATTCTCTTTCGTTGAGGTGGGTAGCTCGTTCACTTTGAGTTCAATGTCGTCAGAGAAGTATCTCCATTTAACTCTTTCTGTAATGTATCTCGGTCTTCGTCTTCCCCCAAGGGATAGGCCATATTGGCAATATTTATGGCTGGATATGAGGTTGACTACTATAGGGTAATGATCACTACCAATAGTGTCTTCCTTTATTGACCATTGCACTGATGGTGCCATTGCAGCGCTGGAGATGGTGAAATCCACTGCACTGGGTCGCTGATTTGGAAGCTGAAGGCGCGTCGCGGAGCCATCATTAAGGACAGACATATTCAGATCATCCAAGAGATCAACAATATCTCTTCCCAACCTGTCGCATGTCAGAGCACCCCACAGGGCATGGTGAGCATTAAAGTCACCAAGGATAAGGAACGGAGGGGTCAATTTTTGGAACAAAGATAAAAGTATCGATTTTGAGGGTTTGTTGGTTGGAGAGATATACATGGAAAGGATGGTCAGGTCATTAACCTTTGCAGCTGTCACTTGGAAAGGGCAGCCATTAGTCTTGACATTAATAGGGATAAAGGGAAGGGAGTTTTTGATGAGGAGGGCAGAGCCACCCTTCCCATTCTCACGATCATCTCGCAGACAGTGGAATCCCCGAAATCTAATAGTAGATCCCAGGACCATCCACGTCTCCGAAATGGCTGCAATTGAAATAAATTCTTCTTGCAATGTATGCAAGAGGTCTTCTTTTTTATTTAAAATGTTATGGCTGTTCCACTGCAGAATCCTCATCTGAGGAGCCATGGTAGTGGTTAAGTAGGGAGGTTATATTTAGGAGTTGATGGGCGACGTTGGACGGTATTTGTGGATTGTTTTGAAGGATAGATACTAAAATACTCAATATGGTAGATATAATTGTATTGTTTGATGCTGGGACTGTGCTCGGAAAAACATTCCCATTAGAACCAGATGGAAGTTGTCCATTCGGGAAATACAGAAGTGAAGGGTTATGATGAGGAACATTAGGTTTGGAAGGTAGTTTTTTTGACCTCGACTTCCTCTCTACTGATTTTTTGTAGGATATTGGCGCGGAGGGCGCAGGCATAACAACATTGATATTCGGTTTTGTCGTTTTAGAGACGATTTCTGCATAGGAAATCGTCGCTTTTCCGAACATTTTGGAAGCTTCTATATATGAAATGTTTCTGTCAGCCATCGTGTGTTTTATGTTTTGTTGCCTTTTAAGCTCAGGGCACAGCTTGCTGGTGGCAGAGTGGTTACCAGAACAATTGAGGCATTTTATATCTTCTGCCGCCACCGTGCAGGATTCCCCATTGTGTGAGGAGCCACACTTGTAACAGCGCACAAGGGATCTAGAGACAGTCTTTGTATGTCCGTACTTACAGCATTTAAAACACTGAATAGTCGGAAATACGTAAAGTTCTACGGAGAGGGACACATTGAAGATGGAAATATGGGAAGGTAGAGATTTTGAGTCGAAGGTCAAAACCACCGTGCGGGAGGGTTCCCATTCGACTACGTCACCATTACTCGATCTGTAATTCAGTCGTCGAGCCTTGATTACTTTTCCGAATCCATGAGGTACCTCGGCATTCTCCACAATGTCCTGTTTGGACCAGTGCGAAGGGATGCCTTTGGTAACAAAACCTTGTTTAGTTACTAGGAAAGTCGGAATGAAAACGTTATAATGATCTTTTTTAGCTATTTCTGATTTTACAAACGCATTGGCTTCGTTTGCCGTCTTAAACTCCACAGAAATACGGTTACGGCCGACGGACTTGATTCCGTTCCAGGCAGTCCAAATATTGTTTCTATGAAGAAATCGACCGAAGTCAATATCGTACAAGTTGGTTTGGGTGACGCCGTCTACTTGTACTTTTGTTACATGTACGATAAATGGAGCACGATCCATTCAATTGTACATGCGGGATTGGAATTTGGTAGGTGTGGTAATAGGCGATAAAGTGTTTGTGACCTCTGGAGTACCTGGATTTGTAGAAGCAGAGGGTCGGGGGCTAGGTGTTTTGTGTGGGAGGGGGCGGTCTGACTCAGAACTCGATTTCCTCTCAGAATTTATCAGTTTGAGTTTTTTTGATTTAGGCCTTATTGTAACAAATTCTGCGGGATCTGGAACAATGTCCATTGTACCGCACGACGAATCTGATTGAGATCCATCCGGTGGATCCGGAGGTTTCTCTTTATCGTTCATTTATAACAAATAAAAAAAGAAAAGTACAAAATAAGTTGTAAAAACAAAAAAAAAATTGGCTACACGTGCATGGAAAATATAATTGTTACCTGGTTATTAGGTTTCGGGACAGAGAACGAAAACAAACACAAACTACTGAAAACACTTAATAATAGATAAAATTTTATATACACCACTGTTTTTTTAACCAAATTAGTGAATTATTTCGACTTTTTAAGGAAAAACACAATAATTATTATCTAAGATAAACAAAAACGACCGCCACCACTGTTAGTCATAGACAATCTCCGGCGTTAGAAGATAAAACAGTAAAAACGACACTGGCCGGCCGGATGGCGGCAGTCCGACAGGAAAAATATGGCGTATAGTACGTATTCTTAGACTATTTGCTTCGCTTCGATATTTTTAATTTTAATTAGAAAAAACGTGAGAATTCTTAAAAAAAAACTTATGAATTGTCATCTCTTTGCTATAAACTACATTTCCATGATTTTTTAAATAAAAAAACACCACGAAACAGGCCCAAAAAGCGACTTTTTAAACTGGATCTGAAAAGAGCCACTTCGCCACTTAAGTTTTTTTTTCGAGCACCGGGCTTTACGAATTTCTGCAATTATTTGGGGTGATAATTTTTTTTCTTGCCCATATTTAAAAACAAAGAACATACTATAGTAAAATAGTTTAGTATTTGTTTAAACACACATATTTAATCAAATATTGTATAAAACATAAATATTTTTATGATCAGATGTAGAAAAAAGTTAACAAAATAATATATATTAACCGATTTCAGTACTTACTTCAAGTATAGCATTAGCAATTGTATAAATACTCTTGAGTTAAATCCACATGCACACTAAGAGAAGTTGGCTTAATAAGGTGGCGTTGTAAAAAATGGCTGTCAGGAAGAGCAGTGTTGCCAACAGCACAAAAATGCACCAATTATTAAGTGATCAAACTGTATTTTACACCTTCATATACATTAAATACAATAATTTATCACTTCAAAGTTAGAAAAAGAGGAAATCATTTGAATATTTTCAATTTCATAAGGTGGCCATAACAAATTGTCATATGACTGCAGCTATGATTCTATTATCACCGAAGCGAGAGGTGCTGGGCGTGAATTATTCGCGTAAATTTTTACTGGTTTACACCCTTTATCAATCCAAAATGTTTCACGTTTTCCTATTTGCATAATTACTGTAAATAGTCCAGCCCATTTGACTGCGAATCCAGCGTGAAAACCATGACGATCTGATAGCGGATATTCCCTAACTAGTACCTTTTGACCCGAGTGATAGGTAACGTTTGAACGAGTTTCCCGGAGCATATCCCAGATAGCAGTGAAACGTGGTACAAACTTGATTTAAGATTGGTGGAAATTTGAAAAGGAAAATTTGACGCGACAAGTTTTTATCAAAAGTTGCTGGAACATTGTTATGACAAATTTGAAGAGACAAGTTTTGACAAAACTTGCTGGAATCTTGTTATGTCAAGAATGGTATTCCAGAATCCGAAAGTCTTATAGTGGTGATCCATACATTGCCATATACATAAAAATATGGAGAGAATTCCTTTTTTTATTTTTTTAAATTTAAACTGTTATATTTAATCCCAGGACTTTTTTACAAGACCGATTTTTTTTTTGGCACCACAACAGGCCATGAGGCCCAATTACAGTGGTGAATTACAGCACGGTACGCCCAGCCTTAAGAAAATCACATTTAATTTTTGTGTTCTCACCAGGAATCGAACCCAGAACCTTCCATGTGTGAGCCAAATGTCTTAACCACTACATCACGGAGGCCGCCGAATTAAATGAGTGCATGACAAATATCCAAAAAAGTGGTTGATTCCAAACAATATTCAGATTAGCAATACTATCAAAGTCATAGAAAAATGATACATTTCACCGTTTTTGTCCGTGGGTTTCATGTCATTTTTCATTACGCATTTATCATTGGACGTTTTTCTGGCGATTTTAAAACTTTTAATATTGTCGAAGTTTTAATACTCGGTTTAAAGAATAAACTATTGATATGCCACTGAGGAAAAAACATTAAAAATGAGTTTTTGTTGCACTGTCACTCGACAAAATCGTCTTGTCAAGAGCTCTTTAAAAATAAGTATGATATTAATATCTCGACAAAAGAATGCACCGGACTCTGATCTCTAGTCAATTGACATGAATTATTTGTCATCACATCATCTGACATCACATCATCTGACTTTCTTGGCAAAAATAGCTCGTAATTTTTATTATTTATTCAAAATAAATATACTGAGAATAAATATAAATAACAAGATACTTTATTTAATATTAATATTTTTAAGAAGCTTCGTGTTTTTGTTTTTTTTTGTTTGTGTATTTTTTTGTTTCGTTTTTTCCTGTTTTTTTTGTTTTTTACTCTATTTTTTTAGATTTTTTTAATATTTTTTTTGTTTTTAGTTTTTTCTTGTTTTTTTGTTTTTTTTCTCTCTATTTTTTTGGGTTTTTTTTGTATTTTTTGTTTTTTTTTGCTAAATAAATCCAAACTTGCATGATGTTTGTTTTTTTGTAAAAAAACAAACATCATGCAAGTTTGTTGGATGGTAACTATTAAGTTTGCTTTAAACTTTTTTTTTTTTTTGTAGTTGCAAATTATTTGTACTTTGCTTTTGTTATGTGCAAGGTTTTATCGAATACATTTATCTTTAATTATATTCCTTTGACTTCAACATTTTTCACCGTAGACTTACAATAATAAAAATAAAGCAGAATCAGAAAAAACAAAATAATTCTAGAAATATTACATTAACAAATAGTAAAAAATAATAAATCGTAAAAGTTGGACACAAAAAACAAAAGGAGCTAGATACCACCATTGAATAACTTAGCCTGCTTGATCGTCCCTGTAATGAATCGAACAGTCTCTCTTCGTGTATCATTACAGTTCAGGAGCTCAGCTAGGTTATTAGTCGCAGCAATCCGAGTGTTTATTTTGCATTCAAGCTCCCACCTCGGTCTATCAAACATTGGACAGTATACAAGAAGATGTTCCACAGTCTGCTCAGTGATGCCATCACATGGACAGCAACTATCGTCTCGCAGCCCAAAGCGATGCAGATATTCCCTCATGCATCCATGTCCCGAGTGAGCCTGAGTTAATTCATATGTAGGCGTTTCATGCTTCCAAAATGTTTTGGCCTCGTCTGTGCTTCTCAAAAGTTGCTTGATCCACTTATTGGCAGTTTTTTCTTCATAAATTTTCCTCCACTCATTTAATTTATATTTTGAAAGGGACCACCTTACATGGCTTATTGGGACTTCATCAAAGTTCGGCCTCATTTTTTTGACTGTAGCAGCCTTGGCTAGCTCATCTGCTCTCTCATTTCCGATTTCTCCAACATGAGCTCTAACCCAGCAGAATCGAACATATATGCCTTGTATGCTGAGAGCATAGTGAAGTTTTTGAATGTTGCTTATAATGGCATTCGTGGAGTAAACAGATTTGAGCGCGAGCAGTCCAGACATACTATCGCTGTGAATTGTGATAATTGCGGGACTAGTTATTTTTCTTTGTATCCATAATATTGCACTTTCAATACCAATCAGCTCTGCCTGGAAGACTTAACACTCATTTCCAAGTTTTAGTTTTCGCTGGTCTATCTCCTTTTGTTCCTTGTATACAACAAAGGCCGCTCCAACATGCCCATTTAGTTTGCTGCCATCAGTGTAAATATGGATAAGGCTAGTTTGAGTAAGTGATAGCGTATTTGTATTTTCCTCTAGATTCACTTGTATATTACCACACTTAGCGGGATGTGGTAGTGAGCAATATTCAACTCGGCGCTGACATACACGGTCATTTGGAAGTAATTCGCTTACTCCACTACGTTTCGTTTCATCTAAAGACACGATTTCAGCAATTTTGAGATCTATGGGCTCAAGATCTGCAATTATCAGAGCTGCATAAAAAGATCTCGTTCTATATCCCATGCATATTTGTATAGCAAATAGTCTTTGTAAGGATCTGAGTTTTGAAATGTTTTTTTTACGTTTTATCGCAGAACCCCATACGGCAGCTGCGTACGTTATTACAGGAACTATTATCATATTATATATACATCTTAAAATATTCGGATTCAAACCCCAAGTAGATCTTGTTGCTCTTGTCAACCGCTGAAATAATTTGTAGATTTGCATATAAGGTATTTAATATGTTCATTCCATGACAATTTTCTGTCGATCTCGACTCCCAAGAATCTGAAGTTTGAGACAGTTTGTAACGCTTGTCCTTGCATGTAAAACTTAGGCGTTATACCACGGTGTCTCGTACAGATCATGACATTGTTTTTTGCGGTGCAAAGTTTAGTCGAGCTCGATGTCCCCATTCTACTAATTTATTAAGAGTGTCATTACCCACATATTCCAATTTGTCAGTGTCATTGCCAGATATGAGAATAATAATGTCGTCGGCATATGCCTGTATGTGAACATCTGGATTTTCACTATTGACTTTCAAGGCTTTGTTAACTACGGCGTTCCATAGCAGTGGTCCGAGAACGGAGCCTTGAACACAACCTATATTATTTTTCTTAGAGCATACACTATCAGATATACTCAATGTGATATTACGATCCCCAAGGTAACTTATAATTATATTATACAAGTTTTTAGGAATTTGAGCTTCTTTCAATTGTTCAAAAATGTAGGGCCACCAAGCATGGTCAAAGGCTCCTTGGATATCTAAAGATATCACAACAGTTGATATTTTGTTTTTTGTATTGCTATTTATTCGTGTAATCACCTCCATTAGTGCATCCGTTGTACTTTTTTGTGGCATAAATCCAAATTGGTATGATGAAATGAATTCTCTTTGATGGAAGTGCCATAAGATTCTTTTGGAAATGATTTTTTCAAGGATTTTTCCAAAAATTGATAATATCCCAATAGGGCGATATGATTTCGGTTCGCTTGGGTCTTTTCCAGGTTTTTGGATAACGATGATTTTTGCGATTTTCCATTTTCTCGGAAAATATCCCAAAATCAGGCATTTATTAACAATACTGTGATAAATGGATAAATTCGTGTTGATGGCTCGATGGGAGATATCTGCAGTAAAGAAATCTTCTCCTGGTGCCTTTTTAGCATTGAAAGATGACACAGAGTTCATGACTTCTAATTCAGTAATTTGTGGATCATCGGGTATTTCATTTTTTCATGCAGATTTTGCACCAATTCTAGTGGTCTTTTGTTCATCTGTATCATCATCGGAATTATCATCGGGGAAAAAAGTGTTCTGCAATAATTCGGCTGTTTCCCTGTGAGTTTTCGTGTAGCCATCAGAAGTTTTGAGTGAGCTTGGGGTGTGCCTAGAAGTATTTGAAAGTATTTGCTGTACACCATTCCAAGGATTTCGGTTATCAATATTTTCGCAGAATTTGACCCATGAAGATATTTTTGCTGTTGCTATTGCTGTTTTGTATATCTCCCTATCCACTAGTAACCTTTCAATTAGAAATGGTCTTCTTAAATCACTGGTGTTCCTAATTTTATGTTTCAGTTTAAGCAAGTTTGCCTTCAGTTCGTTTAGGTTATCATTCCACCATGCACTGGATTTATTTTTTGTCTGTTGTTTCAAGGAAGGGATAGCAGCTTCACATGATTCACGGATTGATTCCTCATAGTTATAAATGACACCTTCTAGCTCATTTTGGATGAAATCTGGTTAATGTTATCAACATTTAAACCATATTCAATAAATTTTTTCATAAGAATTCCGGTAAATTGGTTCCAGTCAGCTTTGTTGGTGTTGTATTTTCTAGTTTTACGTTCAGGACCTTCACTCACTTTTTGGAAGCTTACTCTAAAGGTTATTGCATTGTGGTCAGACATGCTAATGACGGCACGATTAACAGACCAGTCAAACACTTTTTCTGTCATATTACCAAACGTCACATCAATAATACTGCTAAGAACCAAGGACCCCCTAGTAGTTTCAAAAGTTGGCGTGGTTCCCTGGTTTGCAATAAACATATGATTGCCTGCTACGAAATCATTTATTTGATTTCCTCGTGAATTGTTTTCAGGACAACCCCACCAAGTACTTCTTGCATTTAGGTCACCACCGATTATTATTTTCACGGGTTTCGAATGTAAATACATCTCAAGAGGCCCTAGCAACACTTCCGGGTCAGTGGAAGGTGTTATATATTTAGAACAAATTGTAAAGGTTGCCCCATTATTTGCAGGAAGAGTCACTAAAACTAAACATTTGTTCATATACTCACTTATACCGACCGATTTCAGTAGGGGGTTGAAAATAATGATGGCAGATTTGACAGGATTTTCCCGCGACGCCCCATTAGTATCTTGAAAATTTTTTTGGCATTTGATAGAACAGATTCCGTTATTTCCCGTGTAAGGTTCTTGTACAAGCGCCACGTCGAAATTATTATTCAATTGTTCAAACTCAGAAGTAGCCGCCTTTGACCTTTGTAGATTTATTTACAAATAATACATAATACATTACACGCAAATTACTTCCAATGCTGCATTTATTTGAGTTGTTTTCATCCTTGGCTTAACAAAAGTAGCTCTGGGAGAAACTGCTTGGGTAGTTTATATTTTCACGGCTGAGCTAGTCAAAATATATTCTTGTTGGGCAGTCATGACTAAACGCATTGTGTTTAGCCTCTTTTTTGAACTTGATACAGTTGTGGCAGGTTTGTTCTGCTCCTTTATTGGGACAATTCCAGGTATTATGGTCTTCCGCACAATAACCACATCGAGATACACCTGTGCAGTACTTTTGGGTATGTCCGTATCCCATACAGAAATAACATTGCACCAGGGGTGTCTCGTCTTCGACAGTCACCCTCTGGTATCCGATGTTGGCCTTGCCTGAAGATGTTATAGTTAACCACGTGTCTGGTGAACACTCACAAATTATATTGGCAAGAAGAGGGTTTCTATGTCTTTTGTTGTATAATATTTTAATTTTATCTTTAATAACAAAGCTGGAATTTTGTTTTACGAGTGACTCGTTTAGATCTGTTTCAGATATTCCTTTGATAGCTCCTTTAAATATTATTAAGGGATTTTTCTTTTTGCCATCAACTGCCAACAGGTTTGGGCATTTATTTATCTCGTTTTGCATAAGATCTTTATCCTTAATAATGGGAAACTTTACAATGACACGCTCTTTGTTGATTTTCTTCATCGTTTGGATGCCTATACCTTGCATTCGAACGTTTACACTCTTTCTTATATTGTTGCAGATGTCTTCGCTGCTACTGTTTAAGTTTTTGCTAGATACAATAATTGAGTGCGAACTTAAAAGTTGTCGTATTGCCGGGCCAAGTTTAGGCCATCCAGATGTGTTTACTTGGTGATGGGGTGGAACGACTGGATGATGATGAGGAACGGCTTTGTTAATAAGTTCAAGTTTCTCATTCTGAGCCCCAATAAGATCCTCCAACCTTTTATGAAGGTTCGGCAGAGCGGCTATATGTTCTGACTGTTCTTTGATAGCTCTCTCGATATTAACAATACTAGCTGTGGACTCATTTGTTACAGTTGTAGCCAGTTTTTTAATGATCTTCTCAAGGCCCCTCAAAGAAGCCAGGACCTGCTCGCGGACCTCTTTCTTGAGTTTGCTTACTGTGTTCAATGAATTAACAGCTGCCTCTATTAGAGCTGTGGATTCCTCAACTGGAAATTGTATATTCGTTCAGAAAACTTTTCCCCCCAAGGTTCGGCGAGGCATTACGAGATCCTGGTGCCGATCGAGATCCACTAGCTGGAATCTTGAAGCCGAAACTCGTACGGAGAGGTTTGCTAGCCATATTGAGATAAGAGCTGATTTCGCTTGAGAACTCGAAACTTTAGGACGTAAACGGGCGAGTAATTTCGCTAGGGCAGACGCGAAACCCGAAAGCAAGAAGGACTTGAAAGGAGGTCAGAACAGAAAGCTCGGAAAACTCGGTTTCCTGGATTTCCTCGAATTTTTCCTAGCTTTTCCAAGAAAGTTAAACTATCACAGATTTCCCTATTTTCCAGGAGATTTTCCAAATTTTCCAACTGATTTTCCGAGCACCAAACTATTTTCACTAAACACTTAAAAACAGGACTGAACACGTCCGCACTGACTGAAATGCTTTAAACTTGTCTCAAGTTTACAGAGCTGCAATCTCAAACTTGGGTCAAGCTTGAACTCTTGATACTTCAAACTTGAAACAAGCTTGAGGCAAGTTTAAAGTGCTATCTGGGATTGTTCTTGGTACGCTTGCTGTGTCTAATGAATCTCTTCATCCATTCTACTGTGGTCAAATTGGGCCCTATTACGATTTTCCTCCGTTGATCGCAATAATCGCCCCTCACCTGGGCTTCGTGATTCATAACCGTAGAAAGCTTGATTAAGAGTGAAACCCGTCTCATCGTTTTGCCGACTGCGTAAAGATCTCATGGATAGCCATACAATATATAGGCAAACTTTTCGGAATCTCCTGATTCCATCTTTCTACAGGATTCGCTCGCGGGTGATGATTTGCGGTGGTCCAGTGCGACGTTTGCCATCGTTCCATAGCTTCGGTCTATTCGGTGAGAATAGCCGCAGGATATCCATACCGCGGAAATACGTTCGCCTCACATGTTCGAAAATAATGTGTGAGAAAATTCTCTGTTTATGAATATTTTGGACATTGAAGAGGAAAAAAAAATGTACGCTCCACCCATTACCCATGCTTGAATAGACATGAACTACAATGAACGTATGAACGTAGCCCTAAATAAAATAATTTTGACAGCAGCTGTCAGCTCATGTCAGCTGTTGGCTTTAACTCGCGTCCGCATGTGCCGTACCGATATCTTTTGACTTTTGACTCTGGAACGTCTTCCTGAATTCTTCATCATTGTTGATTTTGTAGACAGAATGTTTCGTTTTTAGACTGTGCCATTGAGAGCAAAATTCAGCTATTTATTATTAAGTAGTCAGTGTTTTGTAATATCGTTTGCTGTATCTTCGTTCTACGGTAATAACTGAAAGTTCAATGTTTTTACTATTCATATTTGTCGAAAACGTGCGTTTACTATTTGCTTAAAGTGAAGAGCATGTGTTGCATGGATTATTGGGATACTTTATGATATAAAGTTTTAAGGAAACCTTATCTGTTCCAAAAGCTAACACCATATTTATGTTTTTTTCCTACAAATCCCGAATTGAAATAATACTGAAATGCCTCTAGTCATCATGTGTGGTATTCCCAAAAGCGGAAAGAGCACTAAAGCTCTAAAGATTAAGGAATATTTAGAAAGTCATAATAAAAATACTTGCATTATATCAGAACTCGATGAACTAAACAGAGCTGGTTTTGAGAAGAACGCTTTTTATGCGGATTCTCAGAAAGAAAAACTCATTCGCGGCGTTTTGAAATCTGAAGTGATGCGACTGATTGATAAAGAAGATGTTGTTATTTTGGATTCCGGAAATTATATTAAAGGTAGGTCGCATTATGTCAATAATAAAGTACTATCAACTTTTTTTAATCTACACAATATATTTCAAATGATAAAAAAATACGAATTTGTGTTTTACTTAATGTTGCTACCTATCTACTAAATGCAGCAAAATGCTCATATTTAGAAAGAGAGATAAAATGAAGAAGTTAGTATGGGCAATTTATACACTTGCGTTGCGTTGCACTGTGGACACTCAAATTATAAGGAAATCTGTAAAATAGTAAAACCTGTATTACAAGTTACACTTTACCATACAAGCTATTATTAATTATTTATTCACTGAAATACTTGGTACGAAATACTTTGAAATGTATCAGTTTTTATCATACTCAAAAGGTGTTTTAAACAATCACAATTGATAATCATAAGTAAGAAAAATATACATGCCGAAACATTAAAGAATAAGATAGTATTTTTGTCCAAATAATTGGATGGGGATATAAAAATGACACACTGATCAAACGAATACGCTAAATCAATACTCACTTATAGATTCAAAAACTACTCTTACACATACAAATAATATAATCACTAGATCCTCAACACATAGACAACTTAAACAAATACAAACTAATACCACTTTCGGACAAAGGGATTTTGAGTATTATTCAATTAAAATCTATAACCTACTTCCACTATCTATTAAAACAATTAGTAACAAGAAAATGTTTAAAAAGGCTATAAAAAAATGGATAGTGGAGCTAGGTAGAAGTAAAATGGATTGTCTCATTCGCCCATACCAATATTGAATCAACTGCTCCACAACTGTATAGCTTATGTTAGGTTTTTGTTATTTTCATTGTGTGTTTTGTAATATAAATAATATAGGTGTACATAAATACTTTGTTTTTAAAACTATCTGAATATTTGTTAATTATGTTTGTTTTTTAAGTTAGTCTTCTTTGTTTATTCTTAAATGTAATTTCAAAAAAGTATATTGTTAAGTGTCCTCGGCACGGAAACTCCAGTGAGGTCACATTATTTTTATTATTAAGTATAGTTTGTAAGCAAAAAAATATGAATCAATAAAAACAATTGCACAAAAAGCTTTAATAAAAAATATCTTAAGAGTCCTAATCAGAACTAGCTCCCTCGGTATATTCGTAAATCTTCATGTAACATCTATAAAACAACTTTACGTAAAAGCTTTGTTACTATATGCACACAAACATTATTCTCTACCTTCCATAACTCCTTTCACAAGTACAAGAGTTACTAGATACTCCATCCTGATGCTGCAAGAACAATTAAAGATTAATACAACCTTCGGTCAAAGAGGATTGGCCTACAACTCGGTTAAAGTGTACAATCTACTTCCATTATCCATAAGGACAATTAGTAAGTACTCACAATATAAAATTGCTATTAAGAAATGGATAGTGGAGGTGGGTTGCGCACGGATCGATTAGTGGATCAAGCCAAATAGGTAAAATTTGTGTGCTGTTTATGAAATTCGATCTACAGGTCTATATGAGTTGGTTATGTTTTTTATGATTATTTTAGTTTATATTGCTTATTATGTTAATGATAATTAAGTTAATTAGATTAATTACGTTTTTTATTTTATTATTATGTTAACTAACTAATTTAAGACATGTTTCACTTTTTGTAAAATGTCTCCCTCGGCACGGGACACCCCAGTGAGGGAACATTATTCTGTATAAAAAAAGAATACAAACGTTGTAAAAGTGTAAATAAATTAAATCGGGACCTGGAATAGCTGGACGTGGAGAGTGCTCTTTTGTGGAATGTCGGGATTCAAGTTCCTATCAGAACAACTTATTTAAGATTTTTTAAAAAAGATTTATGTTTAACCCACTTCCTATTTCTTGTTCAAAAATGTTTTTTTTTACTTAATGTCTTTTTTTAAAATATTCGTTTTGAGTCGGGAAATATTCTAACTGAAGAAGCCGCAAGCATTATATTATATAAGTAATTATTGAATAAAAATAACCATTCTTCAGAATGTGCCTACACCACCTCTGGTCATATTTTTATGAATATTTTAGCAGCTTACCTATCTAAAAACCACCATCATCTTTATCATAATCAGCCCGTGTTGGTCCACTGCAGGACATGGGTCTCCCAGTCTCTTCCCGGTTCTGCGCTGTCCTCGTCCACTGCTCGCCGCTAACCAGTCTACATATTATGAAGTATCTGTGCACACACTGTACCTTGTATGCATCGAAAATGTGGCGGGTTTTGATAGTAAATGTAATTTTTTGTCCCAAATTATGCTAAAATGTACCGGAGATTGAAAAAATAAATTATTGAATCAAGTATTTCATTTTTTATTAAAGTGAATCTCGCGGAGTTTAATACTAGGCGACAATTCATTTCATCACAATTTTAAATGAATGCATTTTAATGAGTAATTATAAAACTACAGGTAACCCAAAAGGGTAATAGAAATAACAAACTCTCTAACAACATGGTTTCGCTCTAACACTGCTACATGTAGCAGCTTTACAGAAAAGCCAATTACAGTTTTTTTGGTTTTTTTTTTCAATACATCTCATATACCTATCTTTTATTTTGGCATGATTTCTACATGACTGAAATAAAAGTTTAAAATTAGGTTTTTTTATTAATTCAAAAAAAACTTTAATTTTCTTTTCTGTAAAGTTTACAACATGTTGTTCCTTAGGGAAAGTTTTTCATTTTCACTGTCGATATTATCATTCAACAGAAAAATCATTTACGGTTAGTTGTATCGAGCAGCGATGAGGAAGAAAATAATTCAATCGAGATTTAACAAATTGAAAAAGTCATTTTTTACTGTTAGACAAATAAATATTATGTTAATTTTTTATTAAAATTATATTAACCGAAAAATACTTTTGTAATACTAAATAATTTTTTTGGAACCTAACCTCCTTTTTGTACATATTATGAGTAGCTGCGAGTCTCATAAAACACAGCATTTTATAGGAACTTATCTACCGTGTTGCAGTAGGGTTACCATTAATATTTGAATAATTAGGCTTTGTAGGATAAAGCTAAATGTTTGTAATAAATATTAATATTTTAAAGTTATTTTGAATTGAACAGGTTTTCGTTACGAGTTATACTGCGCATCAAAAGCTGCCAAGACTACCCAATGTACTGTATTTTGTATTGCAAACATAGATGTTGCGTGGAGCAACAACGAGTCCATCTCCCCGTACAACAAGGAGGTTTTCCACGCTCTTGTGAACAGGTTTGTCCATTTCTCTATTACTTTAACACAGTCATGCAGAGAATCTGGCTAATGTCGAGCTTCTCCCGTTACAATTGCAGGTTTGAGGAGCCCGTTGCGCAGCACCGGTGGGACAGTCCTCTGGTCGTGTGGGGAGAGGAGAATGGGGAAACAGAGCTACAAGCGCTTCGACAGATCGACGCCGCTCTCTTCCAACGGACACCGCCCCCGCCTAATCTCAGCACACAGAATGTATATACTTTTAGCTATTCCGTATAGTGGTAGTGTAGTGGCTTTCTGGGTTCAGTTCCTTTTTGCGTATTTAGTATTATTTTTGTAAAAATGATCAAGTTTAAAAAAAATAAATATTGTGTCTTATTGTGGGCATGGAACTAGAGTTGTCTAGTTCGCGAACGACCCGATCATACTGACAAGGTCGGAAACATCGAACTAGAGATACGTTTCTCACATCTCGTTCGCGAACGAGAAGAGTGCCGAAATAAATGCATCTTCGTATCTGCGTGTCATTTGTATCTCTAGTTCATATAGTTCGTTCATTGGCTATTGTTGTGTCCTTATCTCCGCGGTAGATTAGGTACCTACATATACGTTCTGTATCTTTAATTGGTACTTACATGCCAATGCCGGCTTCTTAGTTCTTGATGACAATATACTAAATTAGTTGTTAGAGCCTTATACCCGTATGCAGAGACAAACCTTAAGGTGAGGAAAGTACATTCTATTTTCTTCAACTTCGAGTTATACTCTGCATTTGAAATTAGAATGTACTTTCCTCACTTTAAGTTTTGTCTCTGCATACGGGTATTATTTTGTAATAGTAGGTATTCATAGCTATTATTAAACATTGATATTTTTTAATAAACAAAAATGTAGGTATGCAGTTATTGCAAAACAATGTGAAAAAAATAGTGTTTATTTATTATTTAAAAATTTCATTTTTTATAATTTAATTTATTTCCAGTCATCAGAATAATTTTCATTTCGATATTACGAACTTAGCTAAATCTGTAAAACTGACCCATGGGTTGCAGGTGTTAATTTTACAGACCATCTAGACAAATGTAACTAACTAACTAACTAACCATCACGCCATTTCCCTGGAGGTGTAGGCAGAGAGGATAGAACGCCACACCACTCTGTCCTGGCACACTTCCTTTGCTTCCTTCACATTCATACATCTTCTCATGCACGCACGTCGATTATTCCGACTTTTCACATGACCACTTTCAAGAATTTGTTGTACTTGATCATGCCATGTCTTTCTCGGCCTTCCTCGACTTCTACAACCAGACACATTCGCATCATAAATCTTTTTAGCCATTCTTTCATCATTCATTCGCTCCACATGACCGAACCATCGCAAAAGACCTTTCTTAATTTTGTCGATAATGCTTAACTCAGCCTTGCATTCTGCTCTAATTTCGACATCAGGGCACCTATCATACATTGTTTTTCCGCACATTCGCCTGAGGGATCGCATTTCAACAGCATTCAGTCTACTTTCGTCCCTTTTTTTCCAACTCCATGCTTCGCTTCCATACATTAGGGTTGGTACCAGAACTCCATTATGAACTGCTAATTTAGCCTCTTGCGATAGACACTTATTTGCTACGACAGACTTTAAGGCACCATTAACTCTTTTACCGGCACTAACCCTCCTTTCAATATCCTTGTCCATATTTCCATCTCTAGTAAACATACTACCCAGATATACAAATTCTTCGACCTGTTTCAAACTATCTCCATTTACTACAATATTACATTCAGTCATAGTTACATTTCTCTCAAAGACCATGACGTTCGACTTTTGCACATTCATTAGCAAATCACTCTCCTTGCACACTTCGTAAACCTTTGTAACCAAGGATTGCAGTTCCTCTTCGCTGTCAGCTAGGAGGACTGCGTCATCGGCGTACAGAAGGCAACTGACAATAAGATTACTCATTTTCGCTCCCACATCCATACTTTTCAATTCTTTCATACATTTATCCATGTATATGTTGAATAACCACGGTGACATTACACATCCCTGTTTGACTCCTTTAGGGATGTCAAACCAGGAAGTTAATGACCCATTTACCCTTACACACGCTACACTATCTTTGTACAAGGAAGCAATAGCGCGGACAAGGTTGTCACTCACTCCATACTCCGATAGAACCATCCATAATTTTTTCCTATCAACTCGATCAAATGCTTTTTGCAAATCAACAAAAGCGCAAAAAAGCTTCTGGTTTTTCGCCAAAAACTTTTCTGTCATATTGCGTAATGCAAATATTTGATCCATACATCCTCTACCATTCATAAATCCATTCTGTATATCCCATACTTTCTCCTTGGTCACGTTTCTTACTCTTTCTATCAGTATTCTTCCATACATTTTGCCGACAGCGCTCAGAAGACTGATAGCTCTGTAATTCCCCCACTCCACCTTAGAACCCTTTCCCTTGTATAACGGCATAACAACTGCCCTCCTCCAATCAGGTGGAGTCCTTTCCTCCTTGAGACACAAGTTAAAAAGTTTATGTAGCCATGTGAGAATTAATTTGCCACCCGACTTAATAAACTCTGCTGCAATACAGTCATACCCTTGCGCTTTACCATTCCGCATACATTTGACAACACTGATAATTTCTTTCATACTAATCTGACTTACCTCATCAAGACAAATGTGGCAAGACAAATGTGGCAGACATTATAGCATGCACCGAGCTCGTGTTGTGCATGTGGGTGAAGAGAGAGTAAATTAGAGTCCATAATTTTTTTAATAGGCATCTACATATCGTCGACGGGTAAATACAGTTTTATCATAAAGTGACTTTATGTTTGCAAAGCTATTAGACACAACTAGAAATTACACAATCATAAGCACCTTTTTGGATCGCATAACGGAGAAAGTGTTTTTTTCATTCTTGGATGAATCTCTTGAGATTGTTAAAAAATAAAGAACAGTAGATTTATGGTAGTGACATAAAGTCACTACCATAAAGTCACTAACATAAAGTCACTACCATAAATCTGCACTTAATGAGTTTTACCTGTCAACCGATGATATATTCTAATGGTAAATAACTAATCTGAATACAAATGAAATCAAAACATTCCAGTTTTATTGCAAAAAAAAAAAACACAGATTTGGAATAACCAATGAGCCAATGACTAGTTTCATCGCCTAGTCTCGAAAATGTTGCAAAAGCGATGAAACCGGTTACTTATTCCAAATTTATCAATTTAAATTTTTGTTGTTTAAAATTCAAATAATTTTTTGTGCAAAGATAAATATTTTTAAGCAGAAATAAAAAAATTAAATCATAAAATAGAAATCAATATAAAATCTTCAGTGGTCTACTATAAACTATAACCCAATACAAATTATCATCAACAAACCTAAGGATTTTGTGTAAAGAAAAGTAAAACCTGTATTTAGTTGTATGGTTTTCTGATGTAATAACTTATATTTACATATAAGTTATTAATTTAAAAAATACTTGGTACACTTCCACTTATTTATTTTGACCAATTAGCGCTTTCACCCTTTAATGGGCATCTTCAGACTGGTGAATATTATACAGTGTATGGATAATTTATATAACACTAAATATTATCTTAAGTGTAGGTACATTTAAAAATAAGTTGAAAAAAATACAATACGCAATATTGCAATGGAATAGAGTGAGACAAATGATCGAAACACGCGTTGGCGGTGTACTTTAAGAGGATATTCTATGTTATGAAAAATATTTATTGTTTTATTACAATGTACAGGGTCTAACTAAGGGGGCTAATAAGGGTGAGTTTTTAAATTCTATCTGCTGATTTATTAAAATTCTATCGCTCTTATTTTTTATTCTATCGCTATTATTTTTTATCCTATTTATTTCTAAAATTTCTAATCTATCTAACTTTTGACCTTTATTTATTTTTTTTTATTTTTATTTTCTTTTATTCAGGAAACATACAGTACAGTTACAAAGTTTAATATTTTACACAATTGGACTTAATTCTAATGGACCAGTGAAGTTTCCATATTAAAAAGCAATTAAATCTAATGTTAATTATGAAAGTATAAAAAAGAGAAGGAAAAAGAAAACATAAATGAAAGTTGTTTAAATATTTAAATTTAAGTGAAAAAAAAATATATTTTAAGGTTTGTAGTTTGTAGTGACTATTTACAAATGGAAATAATATTAAAAATGAAGAAAACTTGTAAGAGTAATTAAGAATTAAGAATGGAAATAAAGAATGAAAAAAATACTCAGATGTAAAAATAAAATAAAATAGTAATAACATTTTTTTTTTTTTTTAAAAAGGAAAAACATAAACACATATTTATTTTAAGAGATTCAAAGAAACGATGAGAAGAATCTTTAAGTGAAATATAAGACAGTAAATTTAAATTTAGGTCAATTTAAAAAACATCTTCAAAATTAATGACACATTATAGTAAGAGCAGCAATATATTGATTTTATTAACATATATAATATAAGTAATTAAAAGTAGTTTAAAAGTATAACAAGTATAAAAACATGCCAATGGCAGCAGAGAAAAAAGAAAAAATAAAGAAGGAATAACAAGTATGGCAAGTAATCATTTAAAATTTGAAAAAGCAATCTAAGGAGAAGATTTTAAACCAAGAAAAGTCGATAAAATTTCATTAAAGCGATTTTAGAAGTAATACAAAATTTCAAAAGAGAAATTTAATTTATAATAATAATATGAATGTATGTAATTTGAGTGATATAAGAGAAAAAGGGACCAACCGGAGTTTTATTCAAAAGTTTTCAATACACTATTTTTAAATAATTGTAATCCTGTATGATATATATCTATATGGTTAAAAAAGCTGTTAAAAGTGGAACACGATCTGTGTAAAAACGAATTCTGGCAATAGTTCGTATTGACACTAGGTATTCTAAAGGTTGGGTGATTTCGTAGGGCACGTGATGGACAGTTAATTTGAATTTTATTTAGGAGCTGGGATGAATCAGCTAGACTGTTAATAATTTTATAGAGGAATGTGAGGTCCATTAATGTTCTCCTTTTTTCGAGGTTAATCAGTTTGTGAAAACGTCCAGATAAGTCATGATTTGGAAATATAAGAGAGCATCGGAAATTCAAATGTTTTAAAAATTTGTTTTGTACTTTCTCCAGCCTGTCAATATAAGTAATGTATTGTGGATTCCAAACGATAGACGCAAATTCAAGATGGGTTCTTACATAACTATAATAAAGATTTTTTATTGTTAGATCATTTTTAAAAGGCTTAGATACTCGTATAATAAAACCTAACATTTTATATGCTTTTTCAATAATTTTATCAATATGTGATTGAAATGTCATTTTTGAGTCCAGAACTACACCTAGATCTCGTATTTCTTGGACACGGTGCAAGACTGTACCCGATAGAGAATACGAATAATCTATCGGATTTTTTATTCTCGTAAAGGTAATTGTTTTGCATTTAAGCGGATTTAATATGAGCTGATTATTTGCACAGTAAGTAGAGAAGTTTTCAAGATCTTCTTGCATATCAAGACAATCTTGTAGGGAAGTAACTTTCTTGTATATTTTTGTGTCATCGGCAAATATTTTGTATTCGGAAAATTTAAAGACGTTACCCATATCATTAATATAAAGAATAAACAATAATGGACCCAAGTGGGATCCCTGGGGTACACCGGAATAGCATTGTTTAAATGAAGACTGATAGTTTAATAGTGCAACTGATTGGAGGCGATACTTTAAATAAGATTCAATCCAACGTAGTAGATTACCGTGAAAGCCATAACATTTTAATTTGTGAAGAAGGATTTTGTGACTGATTTTATCAAAAGCCTTGCTAAAATCTGTATACTGAGCGTCGACCTGATGTCGGCTGCCCATTACGTTTAGAACCCTATCTGTAAATTCAGCAAGATTAGTAGAAACATTTCGCATTTTAAAGAAACCGTGTTGGTTTGGATCAATGAAGTGCTTCACCGCTGGAGAAATTTGTTCAGTGATGATTTTTTCCATTAATTTGCTAAAAATTGAAATTTTAGATATGGGTCTATAATTTTCAATATTGTGTAGATCACCAGTTTTATGGACAGGAGTAACGTGAGATTTCTTCCAGCACATTGGAAATTTACCTTCTTTTAATGATAGGTTATAAAGATATGACAACGGACATGCCAATTGCGTTGCACATCTTTTTATGAAAAACGTAGGAAATCCGTCAGGTCCTGCGCCTTTTGAAGGATCTAGATCATTTAAATATTTAAGAACTAATTTAGAATTAAATGTTACAGTTTGAATGTCAATGACATTTCTAGAGTCCACAATAGGTAAATCAATGTCGTTATTAATAAAAACAGACTGAAAGAAGGTAGAAAATAACTCGCAACTGCTTTGCACGTTATCACTCTTTGTATCATGAAGAAACATTTCAGTTGGATAATAACTTAGAGATTTTTTCGATTTAACGAATGACCAAAATTGTTTAGGATTTTTCTGAATAGTTAATTCAGTTTGATCAATGTATTGGTCATAACAATTTTTGGCTTCTTGTTTCTGGCGTGAACGGAGAAGAGAAAATGTTTTATAGTCTGCAAGGTTTTTATAAGTTTTCCATTTTTTATAGTATTTAAGTTTTTCATTTATTATTTTTATTAGTGATGCGGAATACCAATTTGGAAATTTTTCACAAGATTTCACCGTCTTAGTTGGTACAAATAAAGTCACTGCATCATTAAGTATGGAGTAAAATACTGATGTCGCTTTTTCTATATCTAGTCCCTCAAATTTATCGTTCCAATTTACTTCCGAGAGTAGTTCATTTATTGCTATATAATTTGCCGAATGATATGAAAATTTAAGTCTAGAACCACTTTTTGCGTCATTTGATTCTATTCTAGCAGTGATATCAATACAAAGTGATTTATGATGAACATCTTCTGTAACGAGAGGATCGTCGCAGGTTATTACATTGCACAGGTCACTGTTACTTAAAATGAGATCAAGTATGCGATTATTACTATTATTTTGGGAATTAAATTGCTTGAGATTCAAAAAGTTTATTTTATCAATTAAATTAGTGCTAAGTGAATCGTTAAATTCACACGGAGAAAGGTAATTAACCTCAGAATTAGATTTCCAATTTATATTAGGTACATTATAGTCTCCTAGTAGAATGAATAAATCATCAGGATATTTGTACATAATACTAGAAACATTCTCAAAGTGGCGTTTTATATCTTCAAGATGATAACGACAGTGGGGTAAGTATGTAGAACATATGAATATATTATGTTTGGAATAAGTTGGAATTGAAACCCATAAATCTTCATTTATAGTTGACCAATTTAAATGACTGTCTGGTAAAAGAATCTTTCGGACAGCTATAATCACGCCGCCACCAAATTTTTGACCTGTTTCTGCATAATTTCTATCTCTCCTAAAAACGGTATACCTATCATCAAATGTTTCTCGGTTGCTGATGCTACTGCATAGCCATGTTTCTGTCAGTACTATCACATCATATTCATTATTTAAAATTGAGTTGAAAAGAAGATTAGTTTTAGTTCGTAGTCCACGAACATTTTGGTAATATAATTTTAGAGTCGTGCCCTTTGAGATACAAAATAATAGTGTAGAACAAAAAATTGAAAAGAAATCAAGATGACCTTTTCAGTTAGGAATAGTAATATTATACAAAATATGAGAATCAATAAAAATAATAAGGTTGTAATCACTTCGTTATGAGGAATAATTCGAAATGTTCCACATAGGTGCATGAAATATGAGTATTGGATATAAAAAATAATTAATAAAGTGAAAATATATGTGTGATGAACACTATCATTATCGTTTGACAATAATAAGATACATAATATGATAATGAAATTAATCAAGAATGAGGATCCATGTATAACATTATATTTTTGGAAAAAAGAGGGGAATTTCCTTTTTATAGTTTTATTTTCTCCATATCTGAAGATTTCGTAATTAAATGTAATGGAGAAGTATCGTTTAGTCGAATAAATATTTTGGAATTTTTTACCCAACAAAATTTTATGTTTTTTTCTCTTGAAAACGTTTTCGCTTCCTTCAATAATTGTTGGTTAATAGGGGTCAGATGGTCAGAAAAGTAAATTTTACATTGTTCACCAGAGATGTTAAGATCCGAGGTAGTTATTCCTTTCTTGGCTTTAACACCTGATAGAAGATCTTCCTTTAAATATCTTTTTGTTAGTTTTAATAGAATATTTCTTGGTTTATTTCTTCTAGTTTCTCCATCTGAATCGAGTTTTTTAGGGCTGATTCTAGTGACAAAGTCTATGTCTGATTTTAGTAGACTGCAACCGATGACTTCGCTTATGTCCTACATGTAAAATTTTTATGTTTTTTTCTTTATCAAAAGTATGTTTAAATTCATTTAAATGTGATGCATAGTTTGATAAGTCATTATTTAATCTATGTGAAGCTAAATGTTCTTTCACTCTATATTTAATAGCTCTCCCGCTTTGTCCTATATACGAACCAGGACAAGTACATGTTAGTTCGTATATATGAAGATGCCCATTAGAGGGTGAAAGCGCTAATTGGTCAAAATAAATAAGTGGAAGTGTACCAAGTATTTTTTAAATTAATAACTTATATGTAAATATAAGTTATTACATCATTACAATGGAATTCCATCAAGAATTGCCAATAAATAATTAAAATGAAATAAAGTATGGTTTTCTGTTTGAAAAGGTTGATTTTGTCTCGGGTTTCTAGATGGTACATTTAAACTTATAAAACTTAGTATGTTGTAGTTCGTAGTGCCGGAGAATTAATCTTGAATGATCAGATTTCTTTTGATGATCTATTGATTTTACTTTTCTACTGATGATTGCCGACATACATTTTTAAAATTATTTTTTATTTAAAACCTTTATTAGCATAAATAAACAATACATTCAGGAAAAAAATGAAACACTTAAGGTTGAACTTGCCAAAAAAGAGTCTGGCTCTTGTGTTTGGCAAGTTTACAAAATAACATAAAAAAGAAACAAAAAATGCAAAACAAAATAAAAAATTAAGCAATTTAAAAAATTGAGAAAATATAACACTAAAAAATATTAAATAAAAAATACATGTTTAAATTATTTCTTAATATTTATAAGTGTATTAATTTCTGAAACAAGCTTTCTCAAAAAATGATCTTTATGATGTGCAAAAAATATTACTGCATTAATTTTGACAGATTACTTTAAAGTAAAACTAACATACTACCAGAACTTTGCTTTCTGTTAACATAACCAAATGCCATCTAAATATAGTACGGTGTTAGTGTCATTTGGTGACGATCCATTTCAAGGTATGGGATACGAACAAACTTTTTAAATGATGCGAAAAAAAACTCAACATGCTTTGTGTGTACTTGGCCTTCATATTATGATCGTATTTGGCTACTTATTTAAATTATTTTCATATAAAAATGAGTAAACTACTGTTTTAATATTCCCCAACCACTATCCCTATGGTCCCATATAGAGGCAGGTAAGACCCTGTCACTGAGAGGACACATATCACATGATCTGCCTCACCAAAGTGACCAAATCTTTTGAGTAGTTCAATTCAATGAATGTATCTTTAGCTCATTCGACTCATTCGGGTCATCATATCTTTCGCATCTTCGTATCATTTGTATCTTCGTATCATTCGTATCTTTGTGTCATTTGTGTCTCTAGTTCGTTTCGTTCTTTTGTCTACTTGCGCGGAGTGCGTACGAGCTGAGAGGGAGAACACAGATGAAACAAATAATTAAATAAGCTTTGGCTGGTTTATTAACATGATTTTCTCTTATGGATTTTATAATAATGTTCTTTATACATTATAATATTGCACACCTGCAGAAAACAGATAAATTGTTTTATTTACAAAAAGATGGTTAATACTGTAAAATATTTTTTTATGGAACAATTGGTAAGTTTTACTTTACTTTGCACAAGTTTTTTATTTATTTAAATAAGAAATGTTTTAAACGCCCTTAGCGGGTTTTAATTTATTTCTAAAGTAAGTGTTTATATTTATAAACTGTGAATTTACACAATACATAAAAGAAAAAAATGCAAATGGATAAAAAAATACAAATAAAACAAGAATGGACCAGACCTCTAACACAAAATGGATAAATGACCTAATCAGTTATTCTACAATTAATTATTAATAAAGTTATTACTTTAAATTTTGGTATTGAGCAGCAAAAGACATGATATCTAATAAACTCTAGCGAACAAATTAACCTCCTGTTCACGTTTGATTTTGTTTACGTCTCGATGAAAATAATAGTTTGTAAATTAGCATTTTTATATTTCACATTTTATAATTTATTAGTGCTTTTCCGTCACATAAATATTAAATAACCGCGCGCATAAGAGATTTATAAAAACTATAACTAACTATAATAATGTTTCTACAAAAGAGTAGGCAGGGAGGTTAGAACGTCATACCGGTTATTTTTTTTTTGTGTATTCATACATCTTTTCTACATTTGAAATTAAAAATCAGTCAAAAAATCAAATCAGACAAACTGTTCATTTTGAACGTATTTAAAAAAAAAAAAAGCATCTTCAAAGCCTTATCCGCACCTGATGGATCGTAAGGCGCTGTAAAATAAAATAAATGCAGCTAATCGCTACCATTTACTATAAAGTAAGGCGATTGGTCTTATGCTTTAGGTGCTAGTTTAATAATAAAATATTACAGGGTGATACGATCCTTTAAGCAATTGTTTCATGTTGACCATATCCGGAATTCAGCTCGGGGCTTTTATCCAATGGCGAATGATCAATATAAGCGATTATGCACGACTTACTTTTATATTTTATTATGGATATTAATGTTTTATAAGGCATGTTTCACTTATTGTAAAATGTGTCCCTCGGCACGTGAGGGAACATTATTCTGTAAAAAAAAAAAGAATTCAAACATTGTAAAAGTATAAATAAATACTAACAGTATTTATGGAAAAAGAAACAACATCATCGCCAGCGATCGTATTTAACTCGAAAAATAAATACAAGTATCGATAAAGTGTGTCCAATCCGTTTCTAGTAAAATAAGAAACTAGCCGATTACAGTAACTTATTTCTCCATACAAAATGTCACTTTATTTTATATCTTGAACATTTAAATATTATTTAAAGACTTTCTTTTTAAAAAAAATACTGTTTTCCTTTTACAGAATACGGTTAACATATGACCACCAGTTATTTCATTCGCCTGATTTAATGTAGAACGCGGCATCTTTGATATATCAAGAAAAAAATATACCGGCATTTACATTTTAAAAATATTTTCATATTATTTTTATATAGTTATGCTTAGTAGCAGAAAGGGAAATAAAAATATTTTTGTAAAGCTTAAAGTACTCGCTATACTTTTCCATTTTTTGCTAATTACTGTTTTTAACGACAGTCGTGCATGCAGTCATCTAACAAGACGAAGTCGTATCAAAAAGAGTGATGAATATGTTGATAGGTTTTATCGGTAAAAGTTTTCATTAAAAATAAGTATTTTGTCCTCAGCAGAAGCAGAGTGATGATGTTGTATCAGACTTGCCATTTTATATTGCTTATGTAGGGACAAATTAACGAACACCTAGCTAACTGTGGCTTCTATATTAAAAATCTGATTAAATTTTACATAGAGAACTGTATTTTTATCCGCCCGTACACTGAACAATAGGCTGGATCGTTTTTGTTTTTTTGAAATGGCCATATTCGGGAAAGATGTTCTATAAACACACAATCTGATATGTGTAATTATTATTTTGATATTCTTACTCTAAGTATGGCCACAAAGGGGACAAAGTTTTAAAGTATTTTAGGCAATATTTCAAATTACAAAAAACAAAATTAAAACTCATATTTTTAATACAACAATGCTTTTACTTTATTTGAAACATTACAAACAATATTTTAAAATTAAATAAAAGTACTAGTAACATATAAATTTCAAGAAATAAACCTATGAAAAGTACCCACGTATTTCTAAATTACCCTGTTTGGTATTGTTTTTTTGTCTCAAATACAGGCATGATATTGCTTGATTTGAAAATATTTTTGATCAAACCATCATATCTCATGGGTCCACAAACAGCAACCGAGGCTTCAGTTACAATTTTGACGCATCTTTCTGTAGCTTGAGTATGACAAGGATATTTACTAATTTTGGGTAGTATGACTTTTTCTAAAACAGATTGGTCGGCAATAGCATGCAAAAGAATATCATCACAAACAAATCTAATTAGTGGTGCTTAATTTATTATACTCAAGAATATTAAATTGACATAATCAATTGCAGAAAAACCAAGTACAGAAAGTTCAAAGATATGAATATCTTTTGAAGGCATATTTGTTTGCCAGGCTTTCAGAGTGCCAACTTTCAAATTTGTTTGCGACCATCTGCTAACATCGCCAGAAAAAAACATTATCAGGGTGTCCAAAATATCCATTTTCTTGTATAACTGGATCAATTATTTCCTTTATATCACTAGAAAAATAACGAAAAAGCACAATTGTTTGATGTAAATGCTTGGCTCCGAAAATTCCGAGTGGTTTAGTCTTAATGTTAAACCACATAAACTTTTAAAATAAATGTTATCAAGGTTAACAGATTTCAGATGGTTTAACTGTTAAAATATAAAGCATTATTTCCGATTTGCAATAGTCAACCATCTAGAATGTACGATCTTACCAGTATTCCTCTTTGGAAGGTTTTCATTGCTAAATCCGGAGCTGATAGCCTCACACATTTCCAGTAGGTACAATTGATCTTTAATTTCATCTAAGGTCTTTTTTATTTGTTACTGCAGGTAATTCACAGTTAATGGAATCAAATAGAACGGCATAAAGTTTTTCACAGCCATCTAGAGCCTTTCCGAGGTCCAGTCTTCGTTCCGTCAATATGCCGAATAAGGTGACGCAAAGTGAGCTCATTGGCATGTAATTGGCAGATTTGCCATTGAGTTAGATGTTTTATTTCTAGATGTTGAATAACACCTCTTTTGGTTCCTGTATTGACTGCCGTACCATCACATCCAACAGCAACAATTTTTTAATAGCAATCTCCTTCAATGAAAAAAAGCAATACTTTTTTGGGTTATTGCTTCAGAATATCCGACATTCAATGAAATGTGGCCAATGCATTCGGATCTTGGTTCTTTGATGAGGATTATATGTTCTTCAATCCATATTTTTTGTCATCCATCAACCATAGTCAATGTTTTATCCTTACGGCCATAAAAATACAAACCTAAATTATTATCATCTATTGATAATGACTTCGATGATTGAGTTAATCTTTTCTTTGCTAGAGCTCGACGAATTTAGTTTCTGTCTACAGCATTGGATGTATTTTTTGTGAAAGTAATCCTACATCTTGAAGTGTAGCAGAAAAAAAAGCAGCTCCTGCTCGACCGGAAACACCGTATCTGTCTAGTGTCCTGGCGGCAGTAGAAAATATGGCATTTTTGAGGTTTGTTTAAAAATTTTTAGGAGGGGGTTAAAGAAGTATAACTATCCAAACAATTTCTTTTATTATTGGAAAAAGGTAATTTTATGAACATTAGGAAAAAAACGTAATTTTACTTCTTTTTTTATAAGTTCAAGAGCTTTGTGGCCATATTGAATGTAAATGTTTTTTGATTATATTTTATATTTGCGATAAGCACATGACAGAGAATCCTCCCCGCATATGCCCATTTAATTATTTTTATTTTTTAATTCCCATACATTGACCGATTCGGCCTAATGACCAATCACAATAATCATAAAAAATATTTTATTTCTGCACCTAATAGTGTATAGGGCACTACATTGGTACATCAATCGGAGCGCATCTCGATTATTTTTGTTACGTAAGATGGTCAGTCTTACGCTTCAGGTACCAGTCCAGGGACTATGAAATATTGTAGTGTAAAAACATATTTTAAATAAATGTTTCATTTCAACCATGTCGGAAATCGAACCCGAGACCTCTTGCATAGTAGGCAAGCATGCTGACCATTACACAACTAAGTTGACATCACAATAATATCCCTTCATTATAAACTCACCCATAAGGATTTATCAAATCTCTGTTTTGGTCTGGTATATTAAATTGTCTATAAAATTACGCATTGTACGTATACCTACTAACTTAAATCAATAAGTAATTTAATATTATTTCTTTTACATATTATTTATAAGAAAATATTCAATATTAAAGTCTTTTGAAAAAGGAGCGCAAGAGATATTAATAGTTTCGATTGAAGAACTGGGCCCTTTTGGTCACGTGAATTTCAGCCATATTGTTTGTTTACATGGGAGCTGACTACTCAAACACAGATTATAATATAAATTACTTCAAGGTTAAGCAAGTAGTTATTGGTGATTTGTATCTATCATTAGAATTCGTGATTTTATTTTAATAAAAAAATAAACACTATTTATAATATATTTTTTGCATATAAATGAATGAACTTTGAAAGTAAAGTAATTGAACATTACTAGGCTCCTCTGTCTGCCACTACGTTCCTGCAACGTGCGGACGGCGCTACTCGCGAGGTTTGCCAACGGGCGGCACGGGGGTCTTTAGAGGGACTGGACTCCGCCGCGCCCCCGCCACCCGCTCGCCTCGCACGCCTCAGGAGGCAGTTCCTCATCTATGCCAAGCAGACGCTGTCGACGGCCGACCCCGACACTATCGCTCCGCTGTTTGCGCAGTATTTAATCACCAATCTGAACATCTAATTTTAAATTATCTTTAAATGTTAAAGCTGATTTTTCTCATAAAGAAAAAAAGTCGTAACTATGTGTTTTATTTAAATAACTTTTATCGCTCTGCAAACAAAATATTGTCACCATGTAAATCCACAAATGGTCAAAAATTATATTTGTTGCATTTTCTGTTATGACTTTAAATATTCTGTATGTGTGTAAAACTATTGCATTATTAAACGGAAAAAAAATATTGCTACTGGAGTAAAACCTGATTTTATTCTACCCCGAAAGAAAAGAAAGTTGGGGATTTATGAGTTTTACAAATTAGGCTAATGATATTTTGGAGTTCGTTCAAACCTCCGTAGACATACACCCGAGAGTTTATTAAGATTGAAGATATCTAGTGGGTTAAATTCCGTACTAGTCAAGAGGGATGAAAATGTAAAAGCATTTAGTGTTTCCCAGCAGGTGAAATAATTTGGAACCCACATCAAATAAAGGTTTCAGTTCTTTTTCACGAAAATCAAGAATTAAGAAATATGGATGTACAAACATGAGCAGAATGGTGAATGTAACAGTGTTCATTGTGAAGCCAGCCAATCTTAATCTCTGTTGTGTTATATAAAGCTTTTGAAATATTAATCGAGCAATTCCTAGGATGGCACCTTTACTTATATTTGCTAAAAGTAGTGCCTGTTACCTTATTATTGCAAGTGATGGCATTTGAAGCAAATAAAATACACAGTGAATGCGCAAAATATATTATCTACAATGACTTGTTGCACAGCTTGACACGCTGGTCGGTCGGTATTCTTATAATCGCAATTGTAGATCATCGCAATAATTGAATAAATTTATTAGATTGTCATTAATATGTTTTATATACTGTCAGTACTTAACTTCCAAGGGGAATTCTAACATTGGTAGGCACTTCTTATTTGCCTTAATCCCCTCTGATGAGGATTTATGTAATTCAGACGGTTGAATTTGTGCAATGGAATTATCAGATGGAATATTGGAGTAGGTACTATAAAAATACAGATGAAAAACTGCTAAAAAGTTTTTTTATTACAAAAATATAATTTAAAAAGTAACAGATACAGGTGGTGAAATATAGTATTTACATTTGTCGGAAGTCAGTAAAGTATTAGGTCACATTACTCGGGACTTGCCCTGGCTTACGACACAAGAGGAAAACAGAGTCATACTCGTGTTGAAGCATAGAACACGGGTTGCTGAAGTATTTCGTTTTCACTCCAGTTTGTGATTTCTGAAAATATTCAATTATTTTATTTGGTTTATTACTCCTAGATTAGTCAAATAACAAATAATAATATTTAAAATAAAAATTGGACAAGTGGTAACCTTTAATTATTCTTCATCTCTCTACTGGGGTGATATTTCATTGATTATTGTTTAGATCAAGTTTTAGTTGAATTTTTTAATTATACTCGTATAAACTTTTGTGAATTATAAAATATCTAATCTATACACATACAGGAACTCTTATTTGCAGTGAATAGTGTTCAAACGTTTGTGTTGTGGGCCGGATATGGGATAAGCCTCGAAACAATTTGGCAGGACATACGGCAATCTGACAATAGATCGCTTAATGATTTTTTTTTTCTGTTCATAACAAACCTATTATAAATCAATGAGTATATTGAAACAAAACTGAATGTTTATAAATATGAAAACAAACAAAGTTTCAGCCATCAATCACTCCAAAAGTAGAAAGAAATAATGAATACCTTAAATAAACACACACAGGTGTACTGACAATGAAAGATAACTACCATTAGACAGTATATCGGTATACGACAATTGACTTTTAAGTCGGCCGTAATGCCAGCCGGGAACATGATGCTCAGTGCTAAATAAGCTCCTAACGCCATTGCGACCTGAGTGGGTCCTATTGTAAAAAAGGCTAGTATAATAAAATGTACTGACAATGAAAGAAAACTACCATTAGACAGTATATCGGTATATGACGTTAAGTATGCCGGCCGAAAGATGGTGGGGGTCAGTGCTAAATAAGCTCCTAACATCACTGCAAACTGTGTAGGTCTATTGTGATAAAGGCTAGTAAAATATTTATTATTTAATATGTTTTATATTTTATTTTTTACAAGTGGAGTTATACGGAGTGGCTTTTCACGGGTACGAAGCTTTTTTTCTTATTTCTTTTTCTTTGCATTGTAAATACTTATATATAGAAAACTATAATTGGCCTACAATTTTGGTTTATTTGTAAATATCTTTTTTTTTTTTACAATGGCTGTTGTATTTTAATAAATAAATAAAATATAATAAGAAAATTTACTGATGACTTAATTAAAAGGCATTCAAGTGATACAAAAAAGAAAGTTTTAACGGTATATTCTCAATAATGCCGAGAACATAATATTAGTTTAAATGGTTGATAAAACATACCTCTATGGTGAATCCTACTTCCTTAATAATATCACACAACACGTCGAATGGTGGTTCTATACTCCCGTCCGTGTCGGTATCACTGCAAATAAAAGTTATCGATCGGGTAGTAAGCAAGCAGCAAATTCTATATGAACCAGAAAACGGCCCTTAACCCCTTAACGGTCTTTGGTAGTACGTTTTACCACTCGCTATAAGGGTTTGCCACTTTTTATATTTCGTGGCAGTCGGTTCATAAAACTTTACAAAGTAAATAAAGTTCATACATAAATGAACATTTAAAAGTGATCATTGCGTTATACCAGTGTGCATCTACTCTATCATCGCAACACATTTTTGACAGCTTGTGCTTTAGACTGTTTTACTTGTTAATTGGAGACAGAAAATGAAAGTAATTCAATCTTGTTACATTATTATTTATCTCTATAATATAAAATACTTTTTTAAATACTTATATAGTAATTTTTTGATTGATAAAAAAATGTCTCCTCAGTGACTAATTTATATGCTAAACTATAGCCACTTTTAGTTGTAAATAATCCCGTACATGACCATGTTTTCATAAGACATCTCATTTGTTATAACTTTTGGATTTCTTCTTAGTTTTTTTTTGGCATTTTTCACCCCTATCTGGGGTGTTCTAGCCAGTGTCAAGTTTGAGATTGACTTATTTAAATATTTACACATGCGTTAGTACTGTACATACAAGTTAGTGTGTTAGTATGTAATATTACATACACTTTACATAATATATAACTTATTTACAACTTAACACCATTTATAACTACATATTTACATCAAATTTTAAATACATGTTTATTGGGTGGGAACTTTTGGATTTAAATGACCATAATTTTCAATTTAAAAAAAAATTAGGAAATTCATGTATTTAGTGATATTTTACTTCTTCAAACGTTCTCTGGTAAAAGGTTTTACCATCGTGTCTTATCCATCGAATCTGTGGGGTTCATAGTCCATAATCGATGACACACGTGTGCTAAAGCGTTTCACCTGAAATAGTGTGAAGACCGAAGAAAGCAATGTCATCATTTTCTGTAGAATCCAATATCACATTTAATGCAACTCTATCAGTATTGGACATGAAATCGGGATCATCGTTTTGCTGTACATTCTCATCGTCCCTACCATGAAGAAATGAACTAAAAAGGAATGTGGTATATAAAGAGACCACAGGACGCAACGCCAGTCAGTCCAGTTCGACGACGTCACACAGTTCCAGCATGTGGTTCAAGTGCAGTCTTTTCAACCCATCGTTGCCACTACGCTCGCGCTACACAACCAAGTGCTGTACCTTATTGGCCATGGAATAAATACGCATTAAACAATCTGTCAATCTCTATCTGGGGTAGGAACTCCAACCCCCAACAACCTACAAATATATATGAACGCATATAAGTATTAAGTGCTAGTTCAGATCTGGGACTCTCAATGAATATGAGCAAAACTAAGCTTATGATCATTGATCGAGCTAATAAAGTAGCGCTATTATCCTTACTGCGCAACTTAGAAAGAGTCAACAATTTCATTTATCTAGGTTCTCTCATCAGCGATGGCGGTGGGTGTGAAGGTGAAATACGGCGACGTGTTGGTATTGCCAAAAGTGCTATGAGTCGGCTGGTGAAGATCTGGAAGAACCGCAGTATAACCATTAACACCAAAAAGAGACTGGTGAAGGCCTTGGTTTTCTCAGTGTTCATGTACGGTGTGGAGTGTTGGACACTGAGAAAATCTGAAAAGAAAAAAATCGAAGCTTTCGAGATGTGGTGTTGGCGGCGAGTGCTGCGGATTCCGTGGACGGCCAGACGTACGAATGCATCTATTCTCCAGGAACTGGACGAAGACTGGAGAAAGACTGATATCCATGTGCGAGAAAAGAATCCTGCAGGTCTTTGGGCACATTTCCAAGGGAGACTGATAGTTTGGAGAAAACTATTCTCCTGGGAAGTGTCGAAGGGACAAGGTCGCGTGGACGTCAACCGACAAGATGGAGCGGCACAGTCACTGAGTTATCAGAATCATCACTGACGAATGCCTATAGAAGAGCACAAGACCGTTCCGGATGGAGGGAGACTGTCCACAGACGAGCCATGCCTGGAGTCAGGCGTAATCACCATCCTCAGACATGAAGCACGGATTGAAGAGATAAGTATTAAAAAAATATATATCTAAGTTCCCCAGAGTATTGTCCTATATTGTATTGGTAAAGGTTGAAGCTTGAGAAATCCACCATTCTATACATTGGCCCAAAAATCCCAACTTAAGATATACTGTGGATGGACACCAAATATAAGCAGTGAATTCACAATATCTCAGAGTTATGATAACTTGTGATCTAATCACATATATCACAATTGTCAAATGTAGAAATTCCCTTCTATACCTAATAAGGAAAACATTCTCCCACATTACCCACAACCCGTTTTTTGCAAAATTTATGAAACATATTATTATTATTGATTATAAGCGAGCAGCTTAAAGCTGATATGCTTAAATCTATTTAAACTAAAGTTAGTTGTTGGCGCACTTTAACTTTTCCCAAACAAATCTAGTTCATTTTTGAACCCATTGAGACTACACATTGAGATCAGCTCTTGTGGCAGCTTATTCCAACCATCAACAATCTGTTTGAGTATGGCTGCCGAATCTGGAGTACCTATTTTAAGAAAGACATGGAGTTGTTGGGCAAAGTCCAGAGACAGCAATTCAAATTGTAGTTTCTATAAGGATTTAAATATATTACGCATTCCCGAGTGTTCAGTGCTAGAGAGTGGACATATCGAGTGCTAAGGGAATCATACAACAATAACATTCAGGTAAAATCTTTTCAATATTATTATTTTTTCTGTTTAGTTTACTACTTACTGTTTGCTGGCAGGGTTGCCACAAATATCTTTGCGTTTCTTTTCTGTTTATTTTATAATATTTTTCTGATTATTTTATTAATAACTTAGGGATCGTTTCGTTCTTTACAATTATTTGAATATGGAGGGGGACATTATGCCTCCTCGCCCTCGGACCCCGGATATATGTTTATATAAAAACAAGAAAAATGGACCATGCCATGGTTACTGATATTCCACTATCGTCTGAAAATAAGTCAAATGAAACTACGTCTCCCCATAACCCCCCCGTCTTTGGGTCTTAAGGAATATTTTTATCCCCAAAGTTCTTGAGGTCCTTTCAATGTGATTATACAACGTTGTGAAGAGAGCAAACCTATCTTCCCCATGGAGTTTGGCAAATGTTTGTTTTCAAGAAAGGTTCCCAATATAATCAACAGGTCAGTTTAGGCCGAGGGACAGTACAGAATATCGATGGAATTTATTAATGCACCTGCAGTGAACTCTTTCTTCAGAAATATTTTTGTAATGTCTAGTAGCCTTTAAAGGGCCTTTATCCACTCGCATGTTTCTTAAATGGGGCTAGTCAGAGGAATTTCTGCTGACATTTCTGACAAAGATCTTGTTTCCGCTATCAATATGCCTACCCTCATATCGGTCGCGTATTAAAGTACGGAGACAACTAAAAAAGACAAGACCGGGTAAACCGTAGTGTGGAAGCTTTCAAGATCAGTGGTAGTAACATTCGAAGGTCAGGAACTCGCATTAAACGTTTACTTGTATTATAATTATTTTATTGTTGAAACATATTTCTACCAAACTGTACAGTGCTTTTGATGCTGTAAATTTGGTCACACAAAAAGTGATTGCTGATCTTCCGAGAAATGTTTTAACTGTGGGGGGAGGCATCCTAAGTGCTTTAATTGCAATAGACCTAATAAGGCCATTAGCCTCACCTGCCTAGAATATAATAGACAGATAACACAGATTAATTCTCTTTCGATCCTCCAATGGAACTGTCGTAGTGCAGTATCCAATAGAGATGACATAAGTCTTTTAATTCATTCTCACAACATTGATATTGGTATACCTTCTGAAACCTGGTTCTCATTCCCTGGTTTTACTTGTCTAAGAGACGATCGCTTTGACGGAAAGGGTGGTGCTGCTATTTTTTATAGACACTTGCTTATTGGGTCTATCTATTCTATTTAGTGTTCAGCATTTTCTTTACCTGAACTGTCCTATGGTCAATAGTGTAATAGTCAAACGTTTGAAAAAATACAGAAAAAACGTTTAATACGCGATTATATATTTTTACAAACTAAATTAATAATGAAATTAAAATTATGTGTATTAAAATTATTTTTCATTAACATTTTTTTGTTCAGCCTTGTTCTATAATGTAGTTTACTTGTGATCCGCGCCTTAAATATTGTCAACTCTTTCGTTAATAACTATAGCAACAATAACTTTGGTAAACTAAGGCAGGTATCACTCAAATTTGGGTGCTTTGCCGAGAAAATAAAAAAACATACGATGACTATTTGAGAAAACTTGGTTTAAGTACACTGGAAGAGCAGAAACATCGTGGTGACTCGACTGAAACATTCAAAATCTTAACAGAGCAATATAATGTAACCGAGTTAAAATCAATGCTCAATATGAATAATAACAATCTCGGAGGGCATTCATTAAGATTACACACTAACTACACGAAGATTTCCTGACAAACTGAGTTGTGGAGCGATGGAAAAGCCTTCCCGAAAATGTGATTGGTACACGCTCGGTCGATGCGTTCTTTAGCGAAAGAATTCAAAGGATGGAATGACGGGAAAGATTGTTAAATTTAAAGACACACCACTGTGTGAAGAGATAAATAGTATCGGTAAATGGAGTGCAAATATATTATTGAAATTGTACCTACATATTTATTTTTATGAAAAATATTCACGTTATCATTTACAAAAATATTTCATTTTCTAAAAGTCATCCTGTGCTAGAAAAATGAGAATCAAGTTGTGGTAGAGCGGGGTTTGAAACTCAGACCTCAGATCCGTGAGACTGCGATACTACCACAGGACCACATGCCGATTTTAGCAAGCTATTAATTATAATATACTAATGATGAATTAAATATAAGAAGCAATATTAACAAACCAGGAAGAATATTGGGAAAAAGTGATAAGCTGGTATAAAATTTTTGGTATCCGAGTACATAATATCTTACCAGTAGTGATAGAGGAGAGGACCAATGTTGACCCAAATTCCCCCCGGCTTGAGGATTTTGTAGATGGTCTCTATGAAGTCTATAACATTGGGAGCGCAGTCTATGAAAAAGCATGTCGCCACACAATCCCATTCATTTTCTGTGGTGTAAACCTGCAACAGTACACAGTGACAGTAAGAGTATCAGTAGCAGCCACATATGAGAAGGTGCAACATCAAACACGTATATCACTCACCTCCACAAAGTCCCCGGCCACCATAGAGAACGCTCGGCCGTGCAGCGCAGCCGGACTCGTGTCGGGGAAGTGCACCGCGCGCAGCTGCTCCTCACTCGACAGGTTGTTCACGAACTGGTGCGCCCACGGATGGATACTGTGCTTGTTAACCTGCAATGCACTTTTGGAAAATTCAAATATCCGATATCGCTTCATCCCCTTATCTATGCAATTTTAGCTAACCTACCTCGTGACACTTGTTCAACACGAAGTTACTGGCGAAGAGCATAAAGAAGGAGAACTCGTTTCCCTGGCAGGTGAAGCCTCTGATGGCGATCTCGAAGGCCAGGCGGCCCAGCCCGGCGCCGGGGACCAGCACGCTGACTGCCGCCGGCGCGGGGAACTCGGCCTCGATGGCCGCCAGCAGCGGCGAGTAGCACTGGCGGCGCTCCTCCTCGCCCGCCGCGCTCCAGTCACGCACCACCTGCTTCAGCACGTGCTGCACCTGCGCATCGTCTCGCATTAGCCAACGCCGGGTACATGGGGAGGGGACGCAGGGGGGACTCGGACCTTATCTATGTCGTTCTGCTTCGGCGTGGGGTCGTCCGCGCGGAAATCGGCCGCGAGGTCTTGGCGGGGAACGTTCTCGAAGATGGCGGCGGCGTCCTCCACCAGCGAGCAGATGAGGTCGTGGTTGCGCAGGACGGCGGCGCGCGCGCGCTGCAGGCCGAGCGAGTAACGCGAGAGCCAGCGCCGGTGGCGCTCGGGCAGCATGGCCGCGAACTCTTCTCTCCGCGATATTCTCTGCATGGCGGCCGTTCTGGACATGGAAAGATCGCCTTACAGAGGATCGGTACAGTGACAAACATGGAAATATATATATATATTTGATTATCAGATATGCAAAAGGAGGTCTATGTTAATTTAATTGATAAGGACGCACATCTTATGGAGATAAGGCGTGTTTAGATATTTGCGTTACCGTTTTATCTGACTCAGTATCCCTATATATATATATTATCTCCATAAGATGCGCGTGCTTATCAATTAAATTAACATAGACTTCCTTATGCATATCTGATAATCAAATATTTAAATATACATCTGAAGGAAATTCTAATGAAACAGATCGTCACGATCGTAGAGTAACGGCGGGTGTGATTTTCTTCAACTTAACATGAGAGCGGTTTAAATAAATGTTTGATGTCACAACTTGATAAGTTCGAAAGTATATCATTTGATACTTGGGTTAGTTGTTTCATACATTTTTTTTGAAACCTGGTATTCCAAAGCCTTTATATAATAACCTTTTCGAGATCGAATGTAAAAGAAAGCCAATGTAGCACTTTTTGCATATCCGTCGTTGTTTTACGATCACGACGAAATTGTAAAATTAATTCTAAGCACATACTTGTAATATTTGAAGGCTGCCAAAATAGAGTGGAAATGCTGTTTTTCATTTTCATCGTTAAATGGATTATCAGACGAATTTTCATATTCGTTGAAATCGTTTTTATAGTTATCAATATTTGAATCCATCATCGGTAGTAGAAAAATAACCTACTACAAAATAGATACTGTCAATTTATTTTTATGATAAACAGCGATTAGCGAAAATAGAGTAATAAATATTTTTTTCGATATTCCTTTAAATCATTTTTCACCCGCAGATTATTTTTTAGGACAACTGTTTGAGCTCACTATTTGGCATAATTTGTTATGAGTATTAAAAATAAAAAGTAAACACTTAACGACTTAACTATCATCACAGAATCACCATAGAATTGCATAGAAAACCGAATACCAGTGCTGCGTACATCCATCAAGCGAAAATAGGTAGATTCTAAAGAATAATTCGGTAAATTTTGAAGAATAAATCGGTAAATTAGATATTAGCTAGCAACAGCTTCACTAAAAATAACTAAACTGTTACATGTGACGAGCGCTATGCTGCCAAAACTATTGAAAATAATAATTTTGTTTTTTAAGAATCCGTTATTTAAGAAAAAGTTTAGTTTTTTTTAATTTTCAACGAAAGGACCTATTTCACATTGCCAGCCTGATTTTTCGTTTCTCTGGGATTTTACCACGCTAACAGTTCAAGCCGTTCACCGTGGAGAGGAGATGACTGCCGTTATGTTAAAATAATTAAAATGTTTAAAAATCGGTAGAATTTCCATTGAATTCGGTAGATTGCTCCCAATATCGGCAGAAATGTAAATTAACATAGACAAAGGAACCTGGACCCAAAAGTAAAAAATTAGAGTTTGTATTTTGTTTCTGTTAAAAAATATTTTACAAGCCATCAAGTTCTCAACGTCCTCCACAACGGACTATTCGTAAGTGGTTTATGGTTCATGTCAGAACTACGGGACGCGAATCTGACTCGGGTGCACAGCTGAGGTGACAGCCGACAGAGAGGACTGTGGGCTCTTTATGGACACCATAAGCTCCAACTAGAGAGTGTACATGGAATGCTGAATATATAGGATATATTGAAATGAGCCTTTTCAAATTAACTAATAATAAATAAATAAAATTAAATTCACAATAAATAAATTGTTGGAACGTTTCGATTTTTTGAGACATCCTCCATATGGAAAATGCGCATTGGGCACTGCTGCAATGGTTCTCACCTCTTCAGAATCCATATACGGGACTCTGCCATTTGATGTTCTCCTGATTTCCTAACCGACTTCTCCTGTTCCCACCCAATAAACATGTATTGAAAATTCTATGTAAATATCCATAGTCCTTAAAATATAGCTTGATTAGAATGACAGTTGTCAGCAAAAATGAGGACATAACTTTGTAGTAACGTCTAAGGAGTGATTTATATTGACACACGAAAAATCTGGCATGTTAATTAATTTTTTTGATACAATGCTTGACAGATAAATCAACATAATTATATAAAATCAGCTTTAAAACTAAAAAAAAAACAAACCTAATTATTAACGACGTTCTTGCAAAGTTACGCCATTTTGCAAAAATGGTAAAGATAGACAAATTGATAAACGTAAATCGATCAAAAAAAAATTCATTTGTTCCCTTTCATGAAAAAAAGTATTTAATGTCTTATTTTTTAGTAAATAATTGTCTTAAACACACTATCATAGACTTGTTTTTGCATTTTTATATCAATTTTCGGAAACAAAGTCTCATGTTTGCACGAAAAAACTGATAAAATCGATTGATCGGCACATGTGCCGATCATGATCAGTAATCAATAATTTCCACAACTAGTGACATTAGTTTGACAGCTGTCATTTTAATCAAGCTATATTTTAAGGACTATATTTATAAATGGTGATAAGCTGTAAATATGTTACCTATATTATTATATGGATATAATTTATTAAGGGCGTTCCTCACATACATTTTATAAAAGATTTTAATAATAAGGTATATGAAAAAAATAATGTTAAAAATTGAAACAGCAGGTTTCTGAAAAAAGAATATTAAAGTCGAAAATTTCAAACCACGTTTTAAAAATGAAAAAATGTGGATTGACGAATTTCTTCTTTTTAATAAATATTTTTTTCAAAACACGTGACGTGTTGCTGATAGTTATTTAATATATAACTAATTTAATTCATATTTTTAACAAAAAATAAAAAATAAAATTTGAAAAACATCAGCAACACCCTGTTTGCATATTTTTTATAAAATTTGCTTTTGAAACTGAAATTGAATTGAAAACAATAGAAATAAAAATATTACGGAGTATTAACGCATCCGTTTTCAAAATCATCCTGTTCTGTCCAATATCTTCATTCCATTTGCAATAATTCTCCTCTTTGGCGAAACAAAAATCACCCTGCTCTTTCGATTAGTCACGAGCGTTTTTCCTATTTTACTACTAAGATTTTTAGATATCATACTTTAGCACTTTATTCTTCTCCATATTTCAGTTTTTTCTCAAACGTTGAAATTCATCTCGATCTTGGCTTTTCAAAATTTCAAACCACTCACAAATCGATTTCTTCTATTAATATTGAATTTTCAGAAATTATTAACTGTAAGTGGCCCAATCACAAGTATGTATTTACCGATGGTTTGAAATCAAATAATGGCGTTGGCGCTTCCTTTCTTTGTGAACAAGACAATTTATTTGGTATTTTTAAACTCCCTTCTTTACTTTCTAATTTTAATGCTGAATGCATAGCAATTCTGGAATCTTTAATCCATATTGAAATAATGAACTATTCGCAGTCCCTTATTTTTACTGATTCACTCAGCTGCTTAAAATTACTTCAGTCATCCCCATTCAGTTCTAACTTTTCAATTATCATTTGTAATATTTTTGCTTCTCTTTTTAAATTATATCAATGCGCCAAAAATATTGTTTTCGCTTGGATTCCAAGCCACATTGGAATATCAGGTAATGAAAGAGCGGATTCTCTTGCAAGGTGGGGATCTGAAGTTGGTAATTTAAAATACGACCGGGCGGATTTCTCAGATATTTCTAATTTGATTAGAGTAGTTAATTTCGATGCTTGGAAAGTGGAGTGGATTTTTCTAAATTGTCAAAGGGAATTTTTTATAGTAATATCCAGCCTGATATTCCCTCCAAACCTTGGTACAATAGCGCGTGTAAACTCAATAGGTCTAGGATTGTAACTTTTTGCCGTATCAGATCTATCCGTAGACCGTATCAGTTTTGTTCTGTTGCAATCCGTCCCATCTTTTTAAAATTAAAATTTGAGACTCCAATGCCTGCGAATGTGGGGGTATTGGAGATCTTAATCACATTTTTTTTACATGTCCTTTAATGACTGGGAGGAAAAAAATATTTGATATTTTACTTATGTTTTTTATAACTTTTCCAATTCATTTATCTCATTTTTTTTCTTGTACAAATTGTTAATTGATCAATTCTGTTTATATTTTTTTAAGTTCAAACTGTTCCCTATTATGATTTGTAGTAATTGTGTCATTGAAATAATAATGTTTAAATTAATTCTTTATTTTTTTACAATAGGTTTACCTTACATTTTTAGGTTTATGTAAAATATTTTGTCATTATTACTTACGACGTTTAATTTTTAATTTTAATTTTAATAGTTATAATTTATTATTAATATAAGATTAAGTTTGTTAATATTTGTATTATTCTGTTGTAATTTTTCTAGTTATTAAGTTCTATCTTCCTTCTAATTTTACTGTAAGTTTCTGTTTTCTGTTAAATAGGCACTATCAGGTTTTGGTGGGTTTTTCTGTTAGTGCCTATTTCAATTTATGTTGAAGTTTTTATTGGTTTGGATATGTGTTTATTATTACAATTGATATTTTGATGTTATTCTTGTACTTATATTTTTATTGTTTGTATGCATATTGTTATTCCTGTCTGTTTATGTTTTTCTTATGTTTATAAATGTAACTTGTTTTTGGCCGATGTTATCAAGTTTTGGTAGTAGGCCCTAATAAAGGAAAAAAAAGCACATTTTTTAATAATTTAAAATTATTCAACCACATGGTGCTGCCGCCAATGGCGATTGTGGGAAACTCTAGAAATAATCATTAAACTTGACAATCCGTTGTTTTGTTTTTGGATGTAGTCATCAAATATTGCTGTGTACCTTTAAAAAGTATATTACAATTGTACGTCTGTTCTGTAAACCATCCTATAATGTTTTACCCTTTTTGTGCTTAACTGCATGCACTATTCAGTGTTTTTGAACATCGCGTACATGAATGTTATGGGCATTATATTATGATAAAAATCACAAAATATTTTTTACTCTCAGATTGGACTACTTGTTGCCGACGTAACGCGGCATATGTTAACTTGGCGGGCCTTCCCGGGGCCTTTCAATATATTTTTTATCAGGAACATCAGTATGGGTATGCGAGGTACCACCTCCCCAATAAAGACTAACATTTGTCGCTTTCGGGGGTGGTCATCGCCATACTACAGCACATATATAAAAGAATTTAATAAAATATTATTGCGACTGCCTATAAAATTATTTACTGTGTCATAGAGAAAAAATATTCTTTATTCTGTTTGAATGTTGACCGCTGCGCGGTCGGCGGGGAACTGCGGCCGGGTAGCGGGAGGGGGGCGTAATTATACGTGGGGCGAGAGAGACCGATAAAGCGGGCGAATGTGCTCGCTATCTCTCTCGCCGCGTGATTGGTCAACCTAGTACCGCCCGCTATTGGCCTATCATCGCCGCCGCACGGCAAAATGTATTGTGTATATAGCCCCGCCGGGCAAATAATAAATCAGTCAATCGTCAACACCATTGAGGGCTTTTATTCTCCACTTCGTCTCCCTGCCTCGCTTCAACCGGACCTTGCCGCCCCCTGGAATATTCAACCGCCGCTACCCCTGGACTTGGAACTCGGATACTCTTTGGATTGGATTTTGGACCCTGGATAATTTGGACCATTGGTTACTTCCCCGGAACACACCCCGCTGTTCCCGCTGACGGAGAGATACCGGCCTTACAACCCGGTTGCCTGCTTCAGGATTGCGGCCGCCAGTGCTACTCACTAGCGACCCCGCAAAGGATCTCTAGGCAGCGATACCTCCCCCAGAGCTTATCGTTCGTTGGCCGAGGCCTGCTTACGCCCAGCCACTCTGCGTTGATATCAGCCCCTACAGTATATAGTTTTTGTGACTGGCGCGATTGCTACCGAAGCCAGTGATCCGCCGCGTCTGTTACACTACTAGTATATTAGGATAAACTTTGTTGTGCTCGGATCGTTTTTATTTGTATGTAGTAATTCTTTATTATCTTCATCGAACCGATGATAAAATATGATCTCACCGTCACTCATCCGGATGGAAAAAAACGATAACGTGCTGTTTTAAAAAAACATATTTATTGAAAAAGAATCATGACAAAATAAGTATAAAATTACAAATAGTTTGTACACACATAATTAATAATAACGTTTTTACCTCTCTAATAAAGTTAAAACTTGTATGCAAAGAGGGAGTTTGTTTTACATTTATTTTTATTTTTACAGTGTTTATATATGTATTTACATATTACATACATAAATAGATATGTATATATTTCATTAACATCGCATTTTACCATAAAAAAACAGATACCTTAAAATTAGACGTTGTAATATATTGTTAGAATAATTATTTTTATAGCACTTTTAACATCATGCAAGTTTGGATTTATTTAGCAAAAAAACAAAAAAAAAAAAACTAAAAAAACAGAGAAAAATAGAAACACAAAAAAACAAGAAAAAACAAAAAACACGAAGCTTCTTAAAAATATTAATATTAAATAAAATATCTTGTTATTGTTACTCAGTATATTTATTTTTAATAAATAATAAAAATTACGAAAAATTTCACCTGTCAACTCAGGTGTTCAGGCCCGTGTCGAGTTTTTTGTTTTTTTTTATACATACTTACAAATGTGTTAGTAATATAATATTTAGAAGTTAGTATTTAATATAATTTATATATGTAAATAATAGTATGACACATTTACAGCTAAACACCATTTATAACTAGAATTTAAATATAATTTTAAAAACACGTTTATTGGGTGGGGACAGGAGAGTAAGAATATGAATAGGGAACGAGATGTTGATATCGGAGAGGTCGGATGGGAACCAGAATAACAATCATGAAGAAGAACGTTTTGATTTATGGATTACATGCAATCCATTCTGTGCAATTTCTATGGCGATGTCAGCTGTCAAAATAAGCTTAGGGGGGCGAGGGGGTGTCATAGAGATTAAGTGATTTGTTTCTTGTTTGATTTAAATATACGAAGCGTTCATATTTTTAAAAATTAATATCGTTTAAAATGCCATCACCTATAGTAGAAAACGCAACATTTGAATTAGAGGGTAATTATTTTTGTTAAGTATTTACATTAATTTGATTCCGCTGCAATCTTACATAACCTATGAGAGAATAATCTAAATTAGATCTTTTTATATAGTATTTGTATGACGGATTATTTTTGATAATATGTAGGCATATCCGCTTAGTTAATTTACAATGAATATGTTTCGAGTGAAATTCTGAGACCCAAGGAAATTTGAGACATTTAAAAATTTGTATCAACTGGACTAGTTTATAATAATCTTTCACTTACACTTTGAGAAATTATGAACTAGGGTAAAAAATAAATTCCAAATAGAAAACTGCTGTGTCTGTGCCATCTTTGACATATTGTTAATATGCAATGAATGCGAATCCTTCCTAATTCACAAACTGTAGCTCATAACAACACAAGTACCCGTTATCGTCGAATGGTTTCCATTTACATAATGCTTTCTGTCATTTTTATTTATTTATTATACATACGGCCCGAGCCGTAGCCGAGCTGATATTCGGGCTACCACCCTAGCCCTAGTTGCCTTCCCGATAGATAAATTTTGAAAGATGTTGATTTTTTTTGTTTTGTAACATTGAAAACATTCTCTATATATTACAAATTATACATTTTTATCTTTTGATTGATTATATAGAAAAAAAGTCAAATAAAATGAACATACATATTACAATCTGGAAATTGCCTTCCTAAGAGAAATCCCATTGTCGTGAAATATATCAATATCCGAGGCGATTCGATTGCTGTACCTACCTGATTGTAGGTAAAGAATTTCTACAAGATTGACATGGATAGAAGGGTGAATGTTCTACAGCGCGTAAATGCCCAGACTTCCGTACAACCTTCTCTGAGAGGTTTTAGATCTCTGTTGAGATTATCCGTCGTAATCCTGATTATTAAATTTTTATAATATAATGTGCAGAAGAAGAAAAAATGCTTTCCGCATCTTGTAAAATATAATTACATTTAATCCCGCAGGCAAAGCTTATTGAAATCAGACTTATTTGAAGCCTAATGCATTATTACTAAACTAAACTTGTGCATTCTTTCTATTCTACTGTCAGGATTTATATTGTTGTGCACGTAATTGGTGCTGTGACGTTTATACATATCGCGGGGTGATTAATAGTAATAGTTGTACCACTAGTTAACTTCGAAATCAGCATTTGTGAGTTACCCACTAAAAACACATTTTTGTATCTCCCTCCATAAATGCTACAAATAGACAAGTCTTGATTCATTCAAATCATATTATGATGATTTTAATGCATGACCTGTCTATTTGCAGCATTCATGGAAAAGGATAAAAAACCCACAAATGCTGATTTTTTAATGAAATAGTTATATTAATTACCTAGTGTTATAATGATATATTTTAATTAGGTTGTAACGCTATTTTGGAAATATTACAAATATTCTACTTATGCACTGATGATTGGTCAAACAGTCAAAAGAATATATTTTTTGAAAATAGCTTGTAACATAAAGTCACACCCTGAAGTAAATTATGAACGCTATCTTCATCTGTACATATCGAGACGGTACACTTAATTTCTGTACTATCTCTATCTACCTCGGTATGTTTTACCGACTTGTCGCTCGATGTCATGATCGAAAGACCCTGAAATTTTAGTCTGCGTTCCTTACTTCATTAAAATTTAAAATAGTTCTCATTTATATTTTAAATAGGCTTTTGTGATAAAAAGTGCCCACTTTGAGGCGATTATAAACTCCAATAAATCCTAATTCAAGCAAAAAATGCTCACTTGTACATGATTTTTATATGACTTTTGACAATTACCAAGACGGTATGCTTAATGATCGTCTGTATTTATCTACTGAGCGATAACAAAACTGGCTCCTTTAATGTCTCAATGCGTACACTCAGGAAGATAGCTAAACAGAAGGAAAAAACATAATAACTAAATTTGTTTTTTATAGTGACGACATTTTGACACCTATAGTCCTTAAAATATAGCTTGATTAAAATGATAGCTGCCAAACTAATGTCACTAGTGATGGGAAATTACTGATCACTAATCATGTACCGATCAAATCGATTTTATCAGTTTTTTCATGCAAACATGAAACTCTGATTCCGAAAATTGATATAAAAACGCAAAAACAAGCCTATTGTAGTGTATTTAAGACAATTATTCACCAAAAAATAATACATTTATACATTTTTTCATGAACAACATCAAATGAATTATTTTTTTATTCGATCAATTTACATTGATCAATTTGTCCTATCTCTAACATTTTTGCAAAATGATGTAACCTTGTAAGAATGTCATTAATAGGTTTATTTTAGTTTTAAAGCTGATTTTATATATTTATGTTGATTTATATGTCGAGCATTTTACTAAAAAAATTAATTAACATGCCAGATACTAATGATTTTTCGTGTGTCAATATAAATCACTCCTTAGACGTTACTAAAAAGTTATGTCATCACTTTTGCTGACAACTGTCATTCTAATCAAGCTATATTTTAAGGACTATAGATGCTCTTATACTGTCAGTTATGTCGGAATTTCATTAGACTTCAAAATTTACTTCTCATGTTTTTGATAGGCTTTTAAGAAAAATAGTACCAATAAGTCGTAATTCAAGGAGAAATTTCTCGGTAGAATAAATTTTTTGCCACTTTAATTCGGTCGGTATTAAAATTGTACTTAGATCAAAACTTGAAGGTGAGGGTTCTGTAGTGTATCTTTGTAATTGCTCGGGAAAATTTATCTTCAACTATGACGCCATAATGAAGCTATGTCACTTTAGTGCGTAGATATGTGTACCGTGACGTACGCTTCCCCTTGTTACATATCGATGTACCTACCCAATACTTGAAGGTGAATCATAATCGCAGCCCAGATCTTGTCCCGAGGTCATTATTTTTTTATGTAGATACGATAATATTGTATTTACTTACATATAGAAAATTACCATTGTCAATAATTTTGGTTTATTTGTAAATATTGTTTTTTTTTATTGTTACTATGGCTGTTGTTTTCTTTTAATAAATAAAATATATAAATAATCCTGTACAGGAGCAGAGCCCTGGCCGGAAGACGCGCAGCTATTCCAGCCATATGAGGTGGAACAGATTCTGCTTCCAGACAACGCCAACTGTCTCGCTGTGCAAGCCTTCTTGCGCAGCCTGGGGTTACATTTCTCCGTAGAGATGCGCTGGAATGCCGAGTGGATGGCGCCCAACGGCCGAGTGCCCTTCCTGCGCGTGGGGGCCTTCCTGGCTCCCGAACTGGAGGGGGTGGCGGGGCTGCTGAGTGAGCGCGGCTTGCTGTCGCCCGCGCCGCATTCGCAGCGCGCAGACACGCGCGCCTTCTGCAGCACCATCCACAACGTGCTGTACCACGCCGAGCTGTACGTGTGCTGGTTGCATGAGCCCACCTTCCTGAAGGTCACTGCTCCTCGCTACGCCTATGTATTCCCGTGGCCACTAGGCTGGCTGCAGGCGCGCTCCAAGCGCCGCGCCGTGCGGCGTCGTCTTGCGCAGTTTGGCTGGTCTCAGCGTTCGCTTTCTGAAGTTGTACAAGAAGTAAGATTATTCTCGTGCCTCTATCGTATATCTTCCGGCACGCAAATAGCTAATATATTTATTTTTCAGGTTGACAAGTGTTGCCGCGCCTTAACTGAGCGTTTAGGAGATAAAGATTATTTTTTTGGATCCAAGTGAGTTCTGATTATTAATTTAAAATTTAATTAAAGAGGGAATACGAATTATTATTTATTTATTTATTTTTGCACCACAACAGGCCAGGAGGCCCAATTACAGTGGTGAATTATTACATCACAGAACACCAAGGCTTGAGAAAAATCACATTTTTGATTTTTTGTGTTCTCACCGGGAATCTAACCCGGAACCTTTCGTGTGTGAGTCAAGCGTCTTGACCACTACACCAGATTATGAAACAACATTCTTACATTTCGAATATGTAAAGTTTTTTTTTTAAGTGATGTATTATAAGCACCTGATTTATTGTGATAAGTTGTTGTTTTTCAAATTTCACCCGGCCTGCGTAGTTCTTCAAAGAACCAGGGCTGCTATTCTAAACGCTCTTGCGGCCATAAAGTAGGTTGCAAGAGCATTTAGAATAGCGGCTGTAGAAAACGCTTTTATAGGTAAAACGCGCTATGAAAGCATTTTCTATGGCTGCGAGCGTTCAGAATAGCAGCCCAGGCTACTAAGTAAGAGCGAGTGCTTTTACGTCAGTCTATGACCAGACTAAGTGAGGGACATGTTCTGGTTTAGTAAGCAACTAAAATGATTGTTTCAGGCCCTGTGAGCTGGATGCGCTCGTGTTTGGTCATGTATTTGCTCTTGTTACCACGGAGTTACCGTGCGACCTTCTTGCAGCCACTGTCAAGCGTTATCCTGAATTATTAGCTCTCGCAACACGAATTGAAAATGATTACTTCAAGAAGAAGGACTCCGGCCTTAAAAATAAGTAATTTTAGTAATGTTTTTTAGCACAAACTAATATTATTAAGGTGTTACTGAAAATATAAAAATTCAAGAACTCTATATTTATTTCTTTTAAAATCTGCGTATGTCTATGTGTGATGGATTTAAGTAATATTATTCGATGCAAACATTTTCTCAAATTGTATGATATTTCCGTACATACAGTTTTTCACAAGTGTGAAGAGGTTTATGAGTAATTATATAGGTGTTTGGTAGAGGCAGAAACAAAAGGAATTGTGGATAGAAGAGGATATAAGCTACTAGAGCAAATTTGCTAGACTGAAAGAAATTGCTAGCGGCAATATGTCCGCCTTTCAGTCATGTATGGCTTTGTTTTATTATTGTTTATACAAATTACAAAATAATAGTATATTTTTTATTTTATGTTATTTTATTGTGTATTATGTGTGATTAATAAATATTTATTATTATTATATAGAGGTGTACAAATTAGTTTGGTCCATTTTCTAAAGATGGCTTTGGCAGTTATGGATGTTTCATAGTGACAGCTGATTTCAGCGAGGTTAACCATCTGTTAATAATATTCAGTTTATATCGCTTTGAGTTTCATACAAAAACACCGTTTTCTACTGTGTTGAATAATATGTCAAATTATGTCTTAACTAAGCAGCATTTGCGGGAGGTTTTAGTTTTCTGCTTTGATCGGAAGAAAAGTGCAGCTGAAGTGCATCAAATGCTTGTAGAAGTTTATGGTGCTAATGTTCCAACTGATAAATCATGTAGGGAATGGTGATTTCAGCGTCGAAGACAAGCCTCTGGACAGCCAAAAAATTCAAAGACAAAGAATTGGTGGCATTACTCCATGAAGATTTGAGTCAAACGCGAGAGAAGCTCTCAGAATCAGTTATGCAATCCATGGGAATGATTCGCAAGCGAGGCAATTGGGTTCTTATGAACTGGAATCGAGAGAAACATCCTTTTAACAAAAAGGCGATTTTTTATTTGCGAGCAGCTGAATTAAGAGCTGAAAAGAAATCATTATTTACATCGGATTGTGACTGGGGATGATAAATGGATATTCTACGACAACCCCAAGATGAATAAATACTACGCTATGCCCGGTCAATCGTTACCATCAACCTCAACATCAACGCCAATGCCGAATATTCATGGTTCGAAGGTCATACAGGTGGGACCAAAATAGTTTTGTATATTATGAGTTGCTACAACCTGGCGATTTCGTTACAGGTGATCGATATAAGCTACAACTGATTAGTTCAAAAAATGGCCGGAATACGAGCAAGATAACGCTCGACCTTATGTCGCAAAAATTGTAAAAAAATATTTGGAAACTCTCTTAGGTTAGGTTAGGTTTCCCCCCCTCCTTCTTTATTGATACTACGCTGCTTATTTATACAAGGTTTTAGCTTAAAATACATACATGTTTACATTCGAAATGCAGAAATTTACGTAATAGTGATAGTTATTCAGAGAAGATGAAAAAGGTATTGAGTTGCGTTACCGCTTAAGTACTAGAAGATTAACAGAATATAGAAAGTAAGTATTAACACTTATTACATGATTGTTTTAAAAAAAATTAACAAATAGAAAGATAATTAATTCGCACCCTTAGTTTTAGACTATGACAAGTCAAAAAATAGCATTCTGAGATAATTGAATTCTAAGATTCATTTCTCTGAAAGAAATCAAACAATGTGTTTAGTTAAACGTGGTTTTTTGTAATTTGTTTATCAGGATTTGTATTTTAAAGTGCAATGTTTTAAAAAATAAAATATTATAAATAAATTGTGTTTATAGTCGTGTTTTTGAGATATAATACTCTACAACTAGACCAATAAAATATTTGAATCAAGATTTTATTATTTTATATTGCATTGACAAAAGTAGGAAATGAGATAATTTTTCTTTAAGATATGGTGCAAAATAATAATCTAGCATTAATTTTGAACAATTTAATTTTTTATTTTTGGCCAAAATAACCTATGAAAACAAAGAAAATAACATAGAAACCATCTCAACAAATTTTAATAGTTTATCAATGTAACAGAAAAAAATAATAAGGACTTTCAAAGTCTCTTGCCAAATTACAAAGGTTTATAGGTGCAAATTCATCAATTGGAATAATTTCAATCATCGTTTTCTTCATAAGTCGATGGATTTTCTCTTTGAGCGTTATTAACGACTTTTAGATTATTATTATTAGGAATCAAATTTTTCTTGCATAGACTTAAAAGATATTTCTTTTTTTTGTTCAGTTATTCCTGCTCGATGTAAGCATTCTGAAAAATTATTGAATTTAAATTAACCGGTTGGTCCCTCGTGCGATGTCACTATGAATTTCTTTGTAGGAAGGATCATCAAAATTGGTTGTGATAAAAAAACTATGTTCAGATTCTTTTTTGAAATGCATAATTTTGATTGCTTCCCATTTCACTTTGTTTCCATCGGTTGGAGTAATATATTTTTTTCCTAGTGAAACAGAGAGCTGTTTTATATCTAACATGTCATTTGTTGCCATTTCTTTAACTTTATACGGGTTTCCATTTTTTTTGGCCGTGGCTATAATGGGTACCCATTGAGCTGGTATAAAAACTGGCACCCTTTTGGACATTCTCTTTTTTTCTTTTTAATGAGTGAGTGCGTTGCATCTCCTTTATTTTGAGTGTGACCCGTGATCAAATATTGTTGTGTTATGGAGTTAATATTTTATGTTGCTAATATGTACAAATACAAAGTAACTACGTATTTATTTTTATTTTGGCCAGCACATTTATCTGACCAAAAAACCACAACATTCGTGTGGTGACATTCATTTTTCAGGTAATGATGTATCAGTTGTATGTATCAGTGTATGAGTTGTCTGTAGACAACTACCAATTACATTTGATCCTCTTTTAGCAGTCATCTCGTTTCAGACATAACAAAATACTTTTTTATGTACAATGTAAAAAATTGTAAAATTAAAGGGTGCGAGTTTTCGGGTGTAAAAGAAGTCTAAAACTTCACAAAGCGATGAAAAAACTGCCTGTAAATTGAAGCATGCGACTATTATATCTGAATTGGGGGTAACAGTATTTGCTCCGTCATTTTTTTTTCTCGTCTCGTGCTCTTTCTTTGTTTCATTAAATTGATAATGATTTAATGAAATGAAACTTATTGTTTCGATTTTTGCGTCTCATTAATATTTGAATATGATGTGCACGTTGCACATTGGTCTTTTTTAGGTTGGAAACGCCCAATGTTGAATTCAGTATAAAAGATTGTAGAATACTGCAACAACTAAACAAATGATAGATTATTTTGTTGACACTTTTCTTTGTATGGTCTATATAGTGTTGTCAAATTCAAAGACCCATTAATGAACTCTCTGGTAGTTTGGGCTCTCAGAAAGTGGGATTCCACCCTTGGGATGCTATTGATGTGATCCCTAACATATTGTTTTAATTCAGCATTAATTTTTTTTATGATTGTCATGTCTTCTAGCCAATTCAACAATATATTTACTTTTAAATTAACTCATCTTGAAAAATAAACGAATACTTAAAGTGTATAAAAGTGCTTAAAACGAAATCTCTGTAAACAATATAGCGAGCGCTTCGAAATAAACAATGACTCAAAATTTAATGTGGTAACTAAACTCAAAATTAAGTCATTAATTTGTCTATTCGTAAACTATGATAATTCAAAATTTAATATTCTAAAATTAAAAAAAATGTTGTTTTCTGATTCAAGACTATAGCAACTCAAAATATCATAGTCTTGAATTATCACACAATATGATTTAATGATTTAAATTGAGAACAGTTCATTTAGACTTGTGATAGTTTTTGACCAGATAGTTTATCATATTATCAATACTTCTACATTATTAACTTAAAATCTCACTTTTTTGACTTGTCATAGTCCAAAACTAGGGGTGCGATATATGTGTTTTCATCGATCTTCTAGGGTTGCATTCGAATGAAATGCATATTCCAAAAAAATTGGAGTTTTTTTGTAAATTAAAAAAGTTTACAAATATCAATTATTTTCAATGGATACTGAATTAATAAATTTCGTTTGAAATTAAGTTTGAAAATAGTTTTTAACCTGCCTTAAAACTAGAAGATTTACAGAACATGGAAAAATAAGAATTTACCTAGGAGCATAGAATGTAGAATCATATTTGAATACATCGGACTGTGTTCAAAAATCCCCCCACTCTACCCAACTTTCGCCGCGCGCATATGAAGTCGCCGCGTGATGTTGCCACATCGCGAAAAATATAACCGTAACACAAATGTAAAATAATTATATTTAAAAAAAAAGCAATTTGTTAATTTCTCTAAAATATTGTACACGCGGAAACATTGATTGACACAACAGAGTAGATAAGTAAAGGGTCATTTAATAAGAGTAATCGAATTAATGAACTTTGAACTTAAAAAATAAAACAAATTTTATTTTACTTAAAACGGATGCCTTTATGTCATGTTAAATAATATTTTATGTTTTAAAGATAATTTCGGTCAAATGTCCACCATGGCGTTATTTAATACGAGAGGTCAAATTTTCGTTAGTTCTCATTAAATGAGCAAAGTGCTAGTCCACGATTGGAAAGTTATACTAAATTCTCAGATAGATACCGAGGTGCCGGGTTTCGAAGAATGTTGTATAAAAGGGAAAGAAATTGAATGTTTATGCCCTGTCCAAAAGATAGCCATTTTAACTATTTTCGAGAGAAAGACATCAACGATTTTTTTCGAATGAAGAGTTCAGTAAAACTTTTTACCAATTTCTTCATTCCTATAAATAATGCCTTTTTAATAAAAAAATTTAAAAAGTCTACCCGATAAATTTAATTTCCCCTTTGTTGAGTAGAGTAAGCTATTGGTAATATTGCCTTTTAAAAATCGAACTAATCTATTGATTGAATGAACTTTATAGTTATATTTAACTATAAAGTTTACATTTAGATAAATTATCTTGTGTGTCATAAAAACGTTTCTCCTCAAAATGCATTGAGCAAATTATCCTTCGCTTTTTGGTTCCCAAAACTCATCTCGCTGTACTCTGTGTATTAATTTAAATTTAAACAAATATATTTTACTTCAAACAGATTTTTTTATATCATGTTAAATAATATTTGATGTTTTAAAGATAATGTCGTTCAAATGTCCCCCACGGCGTTGTTTAATCCGAGGTCTAATTTTCATTAGTTCTTTCATTAGATGAGCAAAGTAGGAAAAAAAATTACTACCCTGGCAACACTAACGAAATTTCCATTTTGTTTTCTTTGCCAATCTGACAGATGGAAAAATAATTCAATTTGTAAGTAATACATTTACTACTTATACATGCATTTGCTAATTACACATGAAATGTTATCTCATCCGGTTTCTTAAAGATCCCAGCAGTATTTCTACACTTTAAAACGACACAACATGGCATCGTTGAGTTTAAATCGGGAGCTGCGTACTGAGCGACGTCTACAAAGAAACTAATGGGTAAAAACGTAAAACTACTATTTTAAGAAAGAGTAGTTTTACGTTTTTTAAGAAAGAAGAGTTTTTTAGAGAGATAAATGGAAGAAAGATTAGTTTTACGTTTTTACCCATTTTACGGCGACTTAACTTCTCTTAAGAAGTTAATTCGCCTTCTGTTTGATGCGCGTATGCGGTTTCTGGACTATTCTTAATTCTATGGTTAAGGGGGTTCCTCACATATACTCGTATTTATAAAAGATTTTCGGAAAACAAGTACTGTATGTTGGTAGATGGTGTAATGAGGTATATGAGAAAAATAATTTTTAAAATGCAGTTTTGAAAGCAGAAACACAGCAGTTTTCTGAAAAAAGATTATTAAAGTCGAAAATTTCAAACCACGTTTTCAAAATGAAAAAAAGGTGAATTGACAAATTTCTTATTTTAATAAATAAAACAATAAAAAAACATATGACGAAACAAAGATGAAACATATTGACAGTTATTTAATATTTAATAAGCCTGCAGAGCCGCTAACCCACATTTACTATCACTATAAATGTTGATAATGTTCCGATGTGTGTAGTCATTACTCCATTTGACAGCTTCCTTTATGGCCACCAGCTCCGCTTGAAAAACACTACGTTCGTCAGCCAACTTCAATGTTTTTGCTCGAATTTCACTATCGTTTAGGTTGCCGACGTAAAGCGCCTATATCAACTTGGCGGCCCTTCCTGGGGCTTTTAAAATAATGTAGCATAGGAGCTTCAGTATGTGTAAGCGAGGTACCACCTCCCCAATAAAGACCGGTATTTGTCGCTTTCGGGGGTGGTCATCGCCATACTGAAGCAGATATAGATTAGGAATCGTAATAATATTATTGTCTGCCTATGTTACATATTATCGATTATTCTGTATGAGTGTTGATCGCCGCGCGGTCTGCGGGGAACTGCGGCCGGGTAGCGGGAGCGAGGGGACCTTATACGTGGCGCGAGAGAGACCGATAGAGCCGGCGAATGTGCTCGCTATCTCTCTCGCCGCGTGATTGGTCAACCTAGTACCGCCCGCTATTGGCCTAGCACCGCCGCCGCACGGCAAAATATATTGTATATATAGCCCCGCCGGGCAAATAATAAACTAGTCAACTCGTCACTACTAAGGGCTTTTACTCTCCACCTCGTCTCCCTGCCTCGCTTCAAACCGGACCTCATCGCCACCTGGAATATTCGAACACCGCTACCCCCTGGACTTGGAACTCGGATACTCTTTGGATTGGATTTTGGACCCCGGATAATTTGGACCCTTGGCTACTTCCCCGGAACACACCCCGCCGTTCCCGCCGACGGAGAGATACCGGCCTTACAACCCGGTTGCCTGATTCAGGATTGCAGCCGCCAGTGCTACTCACTAGCGACCCCGCAAGGGATCTCTAGGCTGCGATACCTCCCCCGGAGCTTATCGTTCGTCGGCCGGGGCCCGCTTACGCCCGGCCACTCTGCGTTGACATCAGCACCGACATAAATACAGTTCTTGTGACGGGCGCGATTGCTACGGAAGCCAGTGATCCGCCGCGTCTGTTACAGTTTACATAGGCAACGAAAGCTGCTCCAACTTTTCCGTCAATTTTACTCCCATCTGTGTAGATATTTTAGGCTGAGCCATCATCTTCTAGAGCTTCACCTGGGAAATAAATGTTAGGTGGTAACCTCTTTGCAGTGTGTCTTAGAAAAGCTTCTAAGCAAAAGGGACTCTCCTACAAAGGACAAGTACAAACTTGTCGGTCACTAGGTAGTCCTTTGATGGCACCAGTAGTCTTTGTATGGTAAATATCATGGAATTCTTGTATTTTTATATCCACTGGCACAATTCCAGATATAGCTAGAGCAGAGTTGGTTGATATTGTTCTTTAACCCTTGCAGAGCATTAAAGCAAAATACCTTTGTGTGGCAATGAGCTTTTTTTTGTTAACGATGCTAAGGTTGTTGCCCTAAGCTCCTGCTCCATATGTGATGACTGGAAGAAAAAGTGTTTCATAAATAAGCCTGCAGATTGTATCAATAATCCGGCTCGAATAATCCGTTTATTCAGATTTAAAGCCTTGCTGCATATTTGATCAACATGTTCGTTCCAGTTGAGTTTATCATTTGGATAAATTCCCAGTATTCTCAGGTATTTGACTGCTTTAACTTCAATATTATTCATGAGTATCTTTGGATAAACTGTTTTGCCGGGTTTAAAGAATAAAACATTCGTTTTTTCGGGGGCAAATTGAAGTTTAGCTTTCATGCCCCATTTATGTACAGTATCAAGAGTCAATTCAAGGGTTGCACCGTAATCTTTGCCAAGGGAGGTCACGTTCCGTGAGCTCCGTTAGTGAAAAATTTACAAACAGCGATATTAGTGGTTTTTTCTGCGTTTTTTTATATGTGTTATACATCGTTCGACTCGTGTTTTTCATGCGCGTCTAACAGTGTTTTTAGTTTTTATGTACGTGTTTTGTTTTGTCAAAAAATAGTAAAAAAGTGTTTTTTCGCGTTAAAAAGTGCCGTTTTTTAGAACGCTGCCCTTATGGTAGCGTTTTTCATAAATATTTTTTGCTCATTTTGTGCACCGTCAAAAGACCTTTAAAAAAGTCCGCGGTAGATATATACTACCACCTACCGTTTTCGAGACAGACTGTTTTTTCACTTTGCCACGTGGTTGTGAAAAAATCCGTTTGTCACGCAACATAGTGTTGTGATATATAAATCTGCGCGGATTAGTAAGACGAACTCAAAACTAGTTTCATAACTTAAAAAAAGTGAAATTTAGTGACAATACTGTGTAAATAACTAAAAATTGACCTTTTTTTGCTGAACGCTCTTTTTGTGGTGAAAGATAAAATTGTGCAATAAACACTATTAGACGCGGCTCGACCAGAGGAACATTTAAGTCCGCGACAGCACATTTTTATCTTTTACGGTTCGGAAGTTATTGCGTATTTTCGGTTTTATACCTACGTTGGTTGAGTGAGAAACCACCTGTGGGGTCCCACAGGGTAGGAGGTTTGGGTGCGTTGTTTCCTGGGGCGTTCTCTCGACTGTGCAGTCGATTCTTCGTGTGCTTGAGGAGCGTCCTTCACTTTTGTGCCCTTCCCTTCCCCTTACCCACGGCTTTCGAGCACTCTTCCGTCACGTAGGTGGCACTCCGCGAACCTGAGGACCAGCTAGCTTTTTCCGGCTGTGCATCGACGCCAACTAGAGGACTCACCCCCTCTTAGCGGGTGTTCGGTGTATCAGTTGCGGGCGGAGGGTACGTGAGCGAGGGAGTTACCCCCCAACCTCTCAAACCACTTCGCTCCCGGGGTAGTGTCAGGTTTGTCCGGCTGCGGGCGGGGTTGCCGGGGACAGGTCGTCGGACCAGAACCGGTTATATTTCGTTCGCGGTTGTGAGGCTATATCCTCCTCGGGCTAGGGTTTAGTTTTTGCGGCTGCCCCCGGTTGGCGGGAAGGAATTTATTTTTCTTCTGGCCATTCTCGAGGTGTGGTAACGGGTTGGCGCGCAGGTGTCGAGTACCCACTCTAGTCCTGCAGTGACCAGCTTTCGCTTAGATTAGATTCACCGGTCCTCGTTAAGGTCGCATTCCTGGTCGACCACCTCAGCTGCTTGACCTGTTTTTACTAACAGGATCAAATCAGCGCAGGTGATTGGACGGTTTCCGTCGAGCGTTGTTTTACCTCACCCGGAATCTCCGAGTGAGGGTGTAGACACTCCGTCTCCAGCTTCCAGCTGAAGAGGGACGCCGACGTCCTTCCAGGTCCAATCCCGACCGCAAATCAGCAGCTGGGAATGTCGACGCCGGAGAGAAAGGCCACGGCGACGCCTTCGCCTGCAAAGAACCCCTTCGAGACGTCAATTTTGACGCCTCGTTCTCCCCCTGTCATTATTAGATCGAAAAGCAGCCCGGAACTGAAGATCAAGAAGGACCAGCCGAAGAAAGGAAATCCCGTCATGGAAAAAAAGCCCGAGCAACCCAAGAAGCTGCAGCAACTGAAGAAATCGACTCGCCAGACCCAAGCCAAGGCAAAAGAGGCAATCCCGAAAACAGCCGATACAAAGGAGCCGACTCCCTCTTGTTCTGGGACAACGTCCCAAACAGCACCAAGGTCAAAGGTACCAACCCCTTCGACTTCGCTAATCGCTTCCCAGAGGACCCCCCCGCTCACTTCGAGCCAGAAAATAAGCCAAGAAAGTAAGTCAGAAGACATGCCTCTCGACGCCATGTCTTTGAACATGATAACCCTTTCGACCAAAGGCTTGCGCATGGTGGACCCTTTGAAAGGGAATATTACAAAAGAGACCCGCGAAGGCCTGATGAATCTGTTTACAGACATCATCGATTTGGCCTCCGTGATGTCCAGAAAATCCCAGCAGCAAGAGACGACTTACTTGAAAGAAAAAATCGCTCTGATGCAGAGAAGTGTCTTCGCCAATGCTCCACCTTCAGCCAGTCCGAAAAGCTATGCTTCCATGGCAGCATCAGGATCCTCCCATGCTGTCATCATCAGTTCTTCGGACAAATCCAAGACGAGCTCTGATATCATGGCTTCATTGAGACAGGATGTCAGACCATCCGTCTTGAAGGTCGGAGTAAGTGCCATGATTCCAGCTAAGGATAACAAGGTTATCATTAAGCTCCCAACGTCCAATGATGCCGAAACTATAAGGGCTGCTCTCCCAAGGTTGACCAAGGGAAACCTGGTCGCCAAGGAGGGCAAAAGGTTAATGCCGACAGTCCTGCTGAAAGGCATTGAAAAAGAAACCCACGATGAAGACCTGATCGAATACATTCTCCAGCAGAATGACTCGATCTTCGAGGCCGCGGGGGAAAACAAAGACGTTTTAAAGTTGCAAAGGTCATTCCGCAACAAGAACAGTGAGCGTTTGAGAAATGCCGTCCTACTTGTGAGCAAGGAGGTGAGAGAAGCCATGATCAGCCAAGGCCGAATCAGCATCGGTTATCAGAGGGTGCAGGTCGAAGACAGCTGCCCCCTAATGCAATGCTACAAATGCATGGGCTTTGGTCATTCTGTGGCAAGATGCCTGGAAAATAAAGACCGTTGCTTGCATTGTGCAGGAGACCACAAATCTATAACCTGCACCAAGAAGGACAAAGAAACCGATTATCGATGCTGGAACTGCATCAAGATGGCTAAGGGTAAAACCGAGGCATCTAAGCACAGGGCCAACGATAGGGAATGTCCCTATCGAATCAAAATGATGATGAGAACTATGGAGAGAGTCAATTATGGCTAGCTCCATTCTGACAACCACAACCGGGATCCATTCACACATCGCCGGCGCGACTAAAGTTATACAATGGAACCTGGGCCGCTGCAAAGCGGCACAAGAAGAAGCACTGGCCAACAGACGGGGGGCGGATATACTGCTGCTTCAGGAGCCTTACACGGGCAACACAGGCAAAATTAATGCATCGGGAATTACCGTCTATCAATCGGTAACATCATCGCAGCATGTCTGTAAAGCAGCGGTTATAATCTGCAAACCCAATTTAAATGGAATTCTGTTGAGTAAATACAGTGACTCTAATACAACGCTGGTTCAAATAACAACTGACGCCGGACCCATGGTAATCGGATCCATGTACGTGGAACCAACCTCGGATGTTGCTCCCGCACTAGATAAACTCAGGCTCCTGGGAGATGTTCCCATTCTCATAGGAGGTGATCTTAACGCCAAAAATGTGTGGTGGGGAAGCGCAAGAACGGACCGAAAGGGCGAAAAAGTTGCAGATTTCTTGTCTGAACTTAATTTGCACACCTTGAATGAAGGTAATCGGCCCACTTTCGAGGCCTTTCGCGGTCACCTCCACCTCAAGAGCGTTATTGACATAACATTCTGCTCTTCAAGTCTGATAGACACCGTCGACAGATGGAGAGTGGAGTCTAACAATAACCATCTTAGTGATCACAATCCTATATACTTCGAAATTTCAGCCAGAATATGGAACCCTACGGAAACCAAAACGGCCATTTATAACAACAAAAAGGCCAACTGGGAGAAATTTTTGAAAGAAGTTCGACGTAAATTAAAGGAACGTAAAATATCACAGATTTCTTTCTCCGAAGTAAGTAACTCGCTGGATTTGGAGAAGAAAATCATTTTGTTGATGGAAATTTTAGACGAATCGTGCAAAGCAAGTATACCAATCAGGAAACCCTTCAAAAGGCAACCCTGTCCTTGGTGGAACACTGAGCTCGATAAACTAAAGAAAGTTGCTAGGAAATGCAGGCACAGGCTTCAGAACTCAGGTTCTCTCCGTAGAGAGACTAAGACACTTCCTGAGTACCTCGAGGCTAAACAAGCCTACAAAATCGCCATTGAAAAAGCAAAAACGGAATCCTGGAAGAATTACTGCGGCTCTCAAAACAGAGAAACCGCCTGGTCTGCAATTCACAGAGTGCTGATCAACCGGAAAAAGACTACTCCATTAGCGACGCTTAAGGATGGCAGCGAATACTTGGCTTCGGCTGAGGAAAGCGCTAGACGTCTATTGGAGAGGTTCTTTCCGGACGACAATACACAACAAGAGACTAGTGAGCAAATCGACATCAGGCGGATAGCAGAAATCATACCTTATACAGAAAGCGACCCGATATTTACGGCGGAGGAGATTGAGGATATAATATCAAATATTAATCCAGAAAAGGCGCCCGGTGAAGACCATTTCACCGCGGACATCTGCCTTCACTTCTTCAATGTGAACAGGTCTCTGGTGCTGGGTATGTATAATGCATGTCTCAGAGTGAGCCACTTTCCATCTCAATGGAAAATAGCGAAGGTCATTGTCATACCCAAACCGGGAAAGGATGACCTTCAAGACATCAAGTCCTACAGACCGATCGGACTTATCTCGGTATTTGGCAAAGTACTAGAAAAGCTGATGATCAATAGGATCAACTGGCATTTTCATCGCAGAAATCAAGAGAAGACGCTCTTAACGCATCAGTTAAGGTAATCAGGACTGCACTGCATGACAAGAAAATGATCATAGCGATCTCGCTCGACATAAGAGGAGCCTTTGATAACGCTTGGTGGCCATTTTTAATGTGCCAACTGAGCAATAAGAAGTGCCCTCGAAACTTGTTCATGTTGGTGAAGAGCTATCATCAACAAAGGAAAGTTGTATTGTCACACTTTGATGCCACTCTCGAAAAGGTAACGACCAAAGGATGCGTCCAGGGATCCTCCTGTGGACCGAGCTTCTGGAATTACATCTTAGATGATGTACTCCAGAAAGACTTGGGTGCGGGAGTCGAACTGAAGGCATTTGCGGACGACCTTCTCTTGACAGCCGTGGCAGACAATACAACAGAACTTGAGAGGATGACAGACAATGCGCTGAAGATTATCACAACATGGGGCTCAAAAGCTAAACTCCAATTCGCTGAAGACAAAACCAACGTGATGTATATAACCAGAAGAAAGGACCGCCAGCCAACCATTCATATGAACGGAGTCCAGTTGAACTATGTGGACCACTTTAAGGTTTTGGGTCTTACCATAGATCGCAACCTAAATTGGTCCAAACACGTTGACGGTGTTTGTAAAAAAGCCGCAGGTATTACAAACAAACTCGTGAGAGCCGCCAAACCCACATGGGGTGCATCGCCGGAGGTTATGCAGCAAATATACGTAGGCGCTGTAGAGCCTCTGATTACGTACGCCTCAAGCGTGTGGGTGGACGCGGTCAACAGGAAAGTCAATCGGAAGAAATTGAACTCCATCCAACGACAAATAGCCATCAGGTCATGCAAGGGATACAGAACAATCTCCTTGGTATCAGCACAGGTTTTAAGTGGATTCATGCCACTCGATTTGAGAATCAGGGAGCTTGCAGAAGCATATGAGGTGAAGAAGAGCCTCACTTTGCAAGACTTGCCACAGGACAGATTTTACCAGGGAGTGGGAGACTATTTCTCACTTCCTCATCCGGCGGAGCGCTATCCGATAGATCATGGCTATGATGATCAGGTTCTGCCTGGGACGGCGCAGGAAGAGTTGAGGATCTACACAGATGGCAGTCTCTTGGACGGCAAAGTGGGTGCAGCGTTTGTACCTTACGATGGCGTCAGAGAGCTGCCGTCGAGAAAGTTGAAACTCGGCGATTTCTGCTCCGTGTTTCAGGCGGAACTCTTTGCGATCAGAGAAGCCCTGGTCTATGTTTTGAAGAAACCACCAAACAGATGGAAGAAAATAACGATCCTGACAGATTGCAAATCTGGCGTCCATGCAATAACTGACCGAAATTCGGTCAACCCTATTGTAATGGACATTAGAACAGATATCCAGAAGCTTCGATGCAGACACCAGGACGTGTACATCGGCTGGATACGGGGACACTGCGGAATCCTTGGCAACGAAAAGGCTGACGAAAAGGCTCGGGAAGCTACACTCAAGAAGACAGCCCCCGATTTTGCCGATTTCCCGCTCAGTTTTGCCAAAAGGAAAATAAGAAGCAGAACCCTTCAAGTCTGGAACGATCGTTATTTAAGTGAACCTACCGGAAGTATAACTAAAATGTTTTTCCCTACCATTTTCCATGCCTATGATTTCAGGAGAATGCAGAATGCTGGCTACGAGCTCACCCAGATGCTTACGGGTCACGGTGGGTTTATGAGCTACCTGCATCGCTTCAAGCTCTCCGAAATCGACAGCTGCCCATGCGACGATGAAACTCCTCAAGATGTCCCTCACCTGTTGATGCATTGCCCCCTTTTCAGCTTTCAAAGACAACAGCTGGAGGCGCGATGCAGAAGCTTGGGTGAAGATCTATGCGACATCCCATCGGTGATAGGTAATAAAGAACTCACACGAGAGGTAGTATTATACATGATCAATATAGTGCAGGCTATTGGTAAAATAAACCAAAGTAGGGAAGAAAATGCCGAACACTCCTCTAGTGGAACGGAAGGCCTGTTGACTACTGCCAACAGGCCGGCTTCTCCTGAAGAGTTTTGAGTGGTTTCCTCTCCACACAAGCAAATGCTGAGAAGTTCCTGATTGGCCCACATTAGTATATCCCACCTGATCCCAACAGTTTAGATCAATTAAAAGAAATTTAATTGCAGAAAAATCCACTTTTGAAATATAAACCTTGTATATTATAAGCAAGGTAAATAATAAAGCAACTCCTATATAAAAAAAAAAAAAAAAAAAGAGTCAATTCACACTTTCTTACTAGGTTTTGTATGTCAAATTCTGTAAAAATAACGATTATGTCATCCGCATAAGCCTGAACAAATAAAGAAGGATCCAGCAACAGCTCCAAAAGATCGTTAATAATGATGTTCCACATAATAGGCCCCGAAATTGACCCCTGTACACACCCTTTAGTATTTGGTCGGGATCGCTTACTCCCGCGATTTAAATTTTAATACACCTTTCAGTAAGATAACTGTGTAAGAAATTATATTGATCCGCTGGGATATCTATTTTCTTTAATTGGAACAAGAGAATGGGCCACCATGCGTTGTCGAAGGCGCCTTTAATATCAAGAGAGACAACGGCTATCTTCTTTTTTCCCATTTCTCTAACCGTATTTAGATGATGGACAATACTATAAACAGCATCTTCAGTGTCAACTGCGGTCACGCTGTGGCAAAAAACCAAATTGTTTGTCGGATAGTTGGTTTCTGTGTTACAGATCCGAGATAAGTCTATTGCAAACAAATTTTTCAAGAGTTTTCCCAAACACAGGTAAAAGTCCAATTGGCCTATATGATCTAATGTGGTTATAGTCATTTTTTCCTGCCTTAGGAATTATGACGGTGGATGAAGTTTTCCAAATTCTTGGAAAATATCCTAAGGCTTGACGCCTTTTGACTAAATGCAGGAAAATATCCGGATGTGCTTCAACTGCATGTAGGCAAATGTCACTTGTGAGTTGATCGTGACCAGGAGCTTTTTTATGGTTTTGATGGCAAAGAGCCGTCATCATTTCATGGTCTTGAAAAGCAGGCTCCGTTCTGGAGCCAGCATATGGAAGAGAGGAAACTTTTCTCAAGAAGTCCTGCTGATTTGTATCAGAAGTTGGATCATCTGCAGGATAAAAAGTTTGGAACAGCATGTTTAGAGTTTCCTCGGGACTTTTGCATATTTGGGTGCCATCCGTTAAGTGAATAGGAAGACTAGTACTTATTTTGCTATTCACAATTTTGTTCACTTTTCTCCATATTCCATCTTTGGTGGGCGAAGAACAAAAGTCTTTCCAGCTACTTGTTTTGGCTAAGTCGATAGCAAGATAAAGTTCATTTTTTAAGATTTGATAAAAAAAAATTAAAAAAATTCCTACTGCCAGGCATTCGAAATTTTGCGCTTTGACTTGGTGATTTTTTTAGATAAATCTCCAATTCCTCTTGTCCACTAAGGAGGTTTTTTATTTTGGAGGATTTTTTTATAGTCGAAAAAACCCTATCACAAGTTTTGGCAATAATCTTTGAATACATTTATGTAGCATTTTCCAGTTCATTTTGTTCTCATCTTCTGATACAGAAATTTTTTCAGGGGTAAGGGAGACAACTTTGGTTAGTTCTGAAGACACGGTTTTTCTAAATCTCGGCCAGAGTTCAGGATAAATGCGATATTTCCTGGTAGTAGATTTACTTTGTGTCTTGAGTTGGGTGTTAACGGAAAAAGTAATTGCGCTGTGGTCCGATAATGTTGAGATCACGTGTTCCACTTTCCAATTTTTAATTTTATCAACAATCTTAGAGGCACAGATTGTGATGTCCAGAATGCTTTCGATAATTTTTCCTCCACGCACAACTTGAAAAGTAGGAGTCTTGCCACAATTTAATACTGCAAGGGCGTTAGATGCAATAAAATCTGCCAGAAAACCGCCTCCACGGTCTGTTCTAGGACATCCTCAAAGCATGTGCGTAAGCACTGTAACTGTAAAGTTAAAATCGCCCCCTATTATGAAGTCACTTTTGAAATTATTTAGAAAATTCTGTAACACATCAAGGACAGAGTTGACATTAGAACTTGGCTCAATGTAAGCCGAAATAATGTTCAGATGTTTGTCAAACTCGCAGGAAATAGTCACAATGGCAATGTTTCTGTCAGCCAGAATTTCGGAGTTTTGCCAACACAAAAGAGAAGGATTGGTAACAATTATAACCGCCTTATTGGGTTCGTGCTTGGAACTAACGGAACTTTCAATAACTCTGACCCCGGCGTACTGCTTGCATTTTCCATTGCTACCAACATACGGTTCTTGAGCGATTATAATGTCACCATTCTCTTGCTTGAAGTTTCTGATGATTTGGTCCGTGGCAGCCTGGCTTCGTTGAAGGTTACATTGGATGATCTTCAGGAGAGCGCCCTTAACAAAAGTAATCAACCCTTTCTCTGGCCCTTAAGTCCATAAAGGAACGAAGAGGACACAGTTTGCTGGTTGCAAAATGGATGACCAATGAACAATGATGTTTTCATTTTTTCTAACAATGACCCTGCTCTTTGGTGGGACAATCCATAGTCGAATGATTTAAAGTGCAATACACGCATTTTTCCTCACTGCTGCAGTACTTTTGGATATACTCAAAAGATAAACATTTGAAGCATTGAACCAGAGGACTATCGTCCTCTACTACAACTCTCTGGTATCCAATGTTAACTTTATTTGCCCGTGTAAGAGTTTGGCAAGTAGAAGGGCTAACCTCACATACAATATTAACAAGGAGAGCGTTTCTATTCCTTTTTTATATTTTAATAAAAGATATCCACTGAGAATATTAAGACATTTATTTTGAGCATCCATAGACTCGTTGATATCCTCTTGGGAAACGCCTTTAATGAGACCCTTTAATACAATACGAGGTTTCTTCCTCCTTCCTTCCCCCACAAGCAGGTAAGTAGTGTTACTTTTAATTTCCTTCATCATTTTCTCTCTATCACCTTTGGTGGAGCAGTTGATGACAACTTTTTGGTAACAGTACTCAGTAGAAGAGACTGTCTGCAGAGGGGTCCTATCAGGCGCGACGAAAGTCCCAGAAATCGGGGATGAGTCCCTTGATCCAGGAATTGACCGGGATCCACTCGCAAGGATCTTGGGCCTTAGGCTAGGGCGAGTTGGCTTAACAGACATGGTGGTTAAGTGATATTGAGTGCTCAATGCCGGTGGCTCAGACGGTGCCGTCGAAAGTGACAAAATTAAAATAAAAAAAACCGAAAACTGAATTTAAAGTGGGTAAACTCACAAACTGCTTTAAGGAAAGAATTCGAACGCGCCGGCAAGCAGAAAACCTCAATGCGAGAAAAACGACTAAAGCTAGGGTTTCCTAGGACAGCGGTGCCCGTATCTTAACGGCCGTAGTGAACGGTGATGCGGTAGACAGCCGTCGTAGTGGTGAATAGAGAGTGGTTTTATTTTTTAACGGTGTTATCAACACCATTTTTATAGGAAACCACTTTCTAGTCACCGTTACGACGGCTGTCAACCGCATCACTGTTCACTACGGCCGTTAAAATACGGGCACCGCTGTCCTAGGAAACCCTAGCTTAACAAAACAAAAATGGAATTTCCCGAGATTTGCCGGTGATTTCCCGGGCCTTTCCGAAAAAGAAGGTGTTCCAGAATTTTCCGATTTTTCACTTAAAGAAAGATTTTACTTTCCACAAACTAAAAATTTCAGAACTGGAAACACTTTTGTTATTTTTAAAGGATTTGAACGCGTCAAATGTCAGAGGTCAAATGTCAGAGGTCAAATGTCAGGTCAGCTAAGGTCAGAGGTCAAATTTCAAAGGTCAGCAAAGGTAGGGGTTCAGCAAAGTTCAGAGGTCAAATGTCAGGTCAGCTAAGGTCAGAGGTCAAATTTCAAAGGTCAGCAAAGGTGGGAGTTCAGCAAAGTTCAGAGGTCAGAGGTTCAGAGGTCAGTTGAGCAAAGGTCAGAAATCAAAGGTCAGTTTAGCAAAGGTCAGAGGTCAAAGGTCAGAGATCAAATGTCAAAGGTTAAATGTCAGGTCAGCAAACGTCAGAGATCAAAGGTCAGAAGTCAAAGTTTAAAGGTCAAATGTGAAAGGTAAAATGTCAAAGGTCAGCAAAGGTGGGGGTTCACAAAAGGTCAGAGGTCAAATGTCAAAGTTAAAAGGTAAAATGTCAAAGGTCAGCAAAGGTGGGGGTTCAGCAAAGGTACAGGGGTCCACAAAGGTCAGGGGTCAAAGGTCGGCGGTCAAAGCTCAGAGGTCAAATGTAAAATGTAAAATGTCAGCAAATAAATGGTCAGCCAAGGTAAGAGGTCAAATGTCAAAGGTTAAATGTCAGATAAGCAAAGCTCAGAGGTCAAAGGTCAAATGTCGGAGGTCAAATGTAAGAGGAAAAATGTCAGAGGTCAAATGTCAGAGGTCAAATAACAGAGGTCTAATGTCAGGTCAGCTAAGGTCAGAGGTCAAATGTCAGATGTCAATTGTTCACCAGCAAACGGCAGAGGTCAAAAGTCAAAGATCAAATTTCAGGTCAGCTAAGGTCAGAGGTCAAATTGCCAAGGTCAGCAAAGGTAGGGGTTCAGCATAGTTCAGAGGTCAAATGCAAGGGTCAGGTCATGAGGGCAAAGGTAAGCAAGGGTCAGGTCGGAAGACAAAGTTCAGAGGTCAAATATAAAATGTCAGGTCAGCAAAGGTAGGGGGTCAGCAAAGGTCAGAGGTCAAAGGTCAGAGGTCAAAGGTCAAATGTAAAATGTAAAATGTCAGGTCAGCAAAGGTAGGGGGTGACCCCCTGAGCAAAGGTCAGAGGTCAAAGGTCAGAGGTCAAAGGTCAAATGTAAAATGTCAGGGGTCTAATGTCAGGTCAGCTAAGGTCAGAGGTCAAATGTCAGATGTCAATTGTTCACCAGCAAACGGCAGAGGTCAAAAGTCAGAGATCAAATTTCAGGTCAGCTAAGGTCAGAGGTCAAATTGCCAAGGTCAGCAAAGGTAGGGGTTCAGCATAGTTCAGAGGTCAAATGCAAGGGTCAGGTCATGAGGGCAAAGGTAAGCAAGGGTCAGGTCGGAAGGCAAAGTTCAGAGGTCAAATATAAAATGTCAGGTCAGCAAAGGTAGGGGGTCAGCAAAGGTCAGAGGTCAAAGGTCAGAGGTCAAAGGTCAGAGGTCAAAGGTCAAATGTAAAATGTCAGGTCAGCAAAGGTAGGGGGTGACCCCTTGAGCAAAGGTCAGAGGTCAAAGGTCAGAGGTCAAAGGTCAAATGTAAAATGTAAAATGTCAGGTCAGCAAAGGTAGGGGGTGACCCCCTGAGCAAAGGTCAGAGGTCAAAGGTCAGAGGTCAAAGGTCAAATGTAAAATGTCAGGTCAGCAAAGGTCAGAGGTCAAATGTCAAAGTTCAAATGTCAGGTCAGCAAATGGAGGGGTCAGCAAAGGTCAGAGGTCAAAGGTCGGCGGTCAAAGCTCAGAGGTCAAATGTAAAATGTCAGCAAATTAAGGGTCAGGGAGGTAAGAGGTAAAATGTCAAAGGTTAAATGTCAGATAAGCAAAGCTCAGAGGTCAAAGGTCAAATGTCAGCAAAGGTGGGGGTTCAGCAAAGAAAGGGGGGTCAGCAAAGTCAGGGGTCAAAGGTCGGCGGTCAAAGCTCAGAGGTCAAATTTAAAATGTCAGCAAATAAAGGGTCAGCTAAGGTAAGAGGTCAAATGTCAGATGAGAAAAGCTCAGAGGTCAAAGGTCAAAGGTCAAATGTCAAAGGTCAAATGTCAGGTCAGCCTTAGCTACCTTAGTCAGAGGTCAAGTTGCCAAGGTTAGGTTAGGTTAGGTTAGGTTAGGTTAGGTTAGGTTAGGTTAGGTTAGGTTAGGTTAGGTTAGGTTAGGTTAGGTTAGGTTAGGTTAGGTTAGGTTAGGTTAGGTTAGGTTAGGTTAGGTTAGGTTAGGTTAGGTTAGGTTAGGTTAGGTTAGGTTAGGTTAGGTTAGGTTAGGTTAGGTTAGGTTAGGTTAGGTTAGGTTAGGTTAGGTTAGGTTAGGTTAGGTTAGGTTAGGTTAGGTTAGGTTAGGTTAGGTTAGGTTAGGTTAGGTTAGGTTAGGTTAGGTTAGGTTAGGTTAGGTTAGGTTAGGTTAGGTTAGGTTAGGTTAGGTTAGGTTAGGTTAGGTTAGGTTAGGTTAGGTTAGGTTAGGTTAGGTTAGGTTAGGTTAGGTTAGGTTAGGTTAGGTTAGGTTAGGTTAGGTTAGGTTAGGTTAGGTTAGGTTAGGTTAGGTTAGGTTAGGTTAGGTTAGGTTAGGTTAGGTTAGGTTAGGTTAGGTTAGGTTAGGTTAGGTTAGGTTAGGTTAGGTTAGGTTAGGTTAGGTTAGGTTAGGTTAGGTTAGGTTAGGTTAGGTTAGGTTAGGTTAGGTTAGGTTAGGTTAGGTTAGGTTAGGTTAGGTTAGGTTAGGTTAGGTTAGGTTAGGTTAGGTTAGGTTAGGTTAGGTTAGGTTAGGTTAGGTTAGGTTAGGTTAGGTTAGGTTAGGTTAGGTTAGGTTAGGTTAGGTTAGGTTAGGTTAGGTTAGGTTAGGTTAGGTTAGGTTAGGTTAGGTTAGGTTAGGTTAGGTTAGGTTAGGTTAGGTTAGGTTAGGTTAGGTTAGGTTAGGTTAGGTTAGGTTAGGTTAGGTTAGGTTAGGTTAGGTTAGGTTAGGTTAGGTTAGGTTAGGTTAGGTTAGGTTAGGTTAGGTTAGGTTAGGTTAGGTTAGGTTAGGTTAGGTTAGGTTAGGTTAGGTTAGGTTAGGTTAGGTTAGGTTAGGTTAGGTTAGGTTAGGTTAGGTTAGGTTAGGTTAGGTTAGGTTAGGTTAGGTTTTTTTTTTTTTTTTTTTTTTTTTTTTGTTACAATCCATTTATTCAATTCCTTGCTTATTTTTACAAGGATTTTTTACTTATATTACATATCATTGTTTCTTAAATACTTAAAGTTTGTTACATTTTTTCATAATTGACTTTTTTTTCAAAGTCTTTACATACTAATATTATTTTACATTATAAGATATCACATTTTTTAAAATTTTTTCACACGGTTTTTTTTATATTTTTCATTATATTTCATTTCAAAATGTTTGTAAAAACTTAAAAATAGTTGTTTTTTCAAGATACACTGAATTTGCCTCTTATGCAGGGTAATCACACTATAGGAGTATTATATTTTGTTTTATATTGTGGCTCTTGAGTCAAGTTCATTAATTTGTTTTATTCTTGTTACTATGGTTTTCAGAAAAAACACATATGCTGGTCTTGTTTCGTTATGCTTGAGTACTTCTTTTGGTTTATTAAAGTCTATATTTTTCATTTTGCACAGAAAGTCTATTTTTAACCTTTCAACGTCAAAAATGCTGCATTTAAAAATTAGATGTGTTACATCTTGAATTGACGTTTGATCACAGGGACATAAATTCGTATTTATTAATTTAAATCTGCATAAATATTCCCTGAAAGCGCCATGGCCAGTAAAAATTTGGGTTAGTTCAAAAGATCTGTTTGTTTCATTTAATATATTTATGCAATCTTCTACATTGCCGAAGAATATCTTAGTTGTTTTTCCTTTCTTTGAGCTTATGTATTTTTCGTCCCATTCTTTCGTTGAATTTATTTTAATCATTTTTTTTACATAGGATATAGGAATTTCATCATAGTTTGGTAGTGTTTTCATTTTGGTTGCTTTCTTTGCGAGGCTATCAACAAACTCGTTTTGAGTATGGCCTGCATGGGCCTTTATCCAAGTTAGGTATATTTTGTTTTCAACGTCCTTGTTCAGTTGTCCAACACGTTTTATAGCATGAACGATTTTATCGGCTGACCTCATGTCGCTAACTGCTTGGATGCTTGAAAAGCTGTCACTGTATATAACGATTCGCTTGTTAGTAAGACGTTGCAAACTCCAATTAAGTGCTTCTTTTATAGCTATGAGTTCACTCTGATATACTGTGCATTCTTTGGCTAGTTTTAGAAGTTTTTTGTAGATTACCTGCTCGTTTATGTATACTACAAAGGCTGCTCCTACACGGCTATCTAGCTTGCTTCCATCGGTGTAAATTTGGATGTCATGCATATTATCATTCAGCACGGAGTTATTTTCAAAAATCACTTCAATGGCGTTCAAGGCAGCTGGGTGATCAAGTTCACTCACATTCACTAGGGTTTGAATTATTCTGTCGGATGGGATTTCTTCGGCTTTGCCATACCTTTTTACGTTATAAATTTTTTTTCTTTCTGAGATGGCAATTTCTAATGGTTTTATACCAGCCAAAATTAGTGCTGCATCTGTAGAGATTGTGCGATAGCCCTTAGTTATCTTTATGGCCATAAATCGTTGCAGACTTTCGAATTTTTTTATGTTTTTCTTCTTGCTAGCACAATCTCCCCAGACGCTTGCTCCATATGTAAATATCGGTGTGAGTATATATTCATATAGAATTTTTATAACCTCGCTTTTAAGTCCCCACGTGGCTTTAGCTGCTCTAGCTATTTGTTTAAAGATACAAAAGATTTTATTTTTCATATAATCCACGTGAGCATTCCATAATAAATTGTCGTCAAATATTATGCCCAGGATTCTGCACTCTTTAGTTTGGTTAATAATTATGTTATCCATTTGAATAATAGGGAAGCTGTGAATTTTTTTTCGGGTTATGATCATATAATTGGTTTTTTCCGGTGCAAATGTCAGTTTTACCATTTTACCCCATGCATCGACTTCATTTAGAATTTCATTAGATTTTTCTTCTACCGTTTTCATTTCGTCATCTGATATGGCTAGTAAAACGTCGTCAGCAAATGCATGATAATAAATTTCATGCTTCTCCAATATGTCTAACAATTCATTTATGATAATGTTCCAGAGCGTTGGACCCAAAACAGATCCTTGTATGCATCCTTTGGTGTTCTGTTTTATTTTTTTAATACCAAAATGTTCTACGACCGTGCACCTATCCACAAGGTAGCTTTGTATTAATGAGTAAAGGTTTTTTGGGGTATCGTTTTTTCTAAGGTTTTTAAGAATGCCAGGCCACCAGGCGTGATCAAACGCTCCCCGTATATCAAGTGAGATCATAATAACAATTTTCTTTTTGTCTCTTTGAGATACTATGTAGTCGGTGGCGTCTTTAAGCGCATCCTCGGCACTTCGTTGTGCCAAGAAGCCATACTGTTTTGGAGAAATTTTGTTTTCTTTAAGCAAGTGCCAGTTAATTCTCAGACATATTATTTTTTCAAAGATTTTTCCGAAAACTGGTAAAAGACCTATCGGACGAAAAGATTTGATTTCATCGTAGTCGTTTTTTCCCGCCTTTGGCAAGATGATTGCTGTTGCAATTTTCCAAGACTTTGGAAAGTATCCTAATTCAAGGCATCTATTGTACAGCAAAAGGAATGTCTCTGTATTGTCTTGTATTATTTCAAAGCATATATCGCCTGTCAAATTATCCATACCCGGAGCTTTTCTATTATTGAGGCAACTTGAAGCGAATAAGAGTTCATTTTTTGTGATTTCGGGATCATTTTTAGATGTGTAGACGCCTTTTATGTCTTCCCTTATTTGTTTTTGTGTGAGGTTCTCATGAAGGGGATCATCATCTGGGTAAAATGTATCAATAATAAGCGTGGCAGTGTCTTTTGTGTCTGTGCACCAATTTGTACCAGATTTCAGTATAGCGTTTATTGATTGGTATTTCTTTTTGCTCAGTATGTGATTTATTCTATCCCAAATATTTTCTTTCGTTTGCCCTTCGCAGAAAGTCTTCCAGCTAGTTATTTTTGCCTCTTCTATAGTTTGGATGTATATTTCCTTTGCAGTGAGGTAGTTTACAAGCAGTGCTGATTTTCTTCTGCCACGAGAATTCGTCATTTGAATTTTGAGCTTTCTGAGTTTTATTCTGGCTTCATGAATTTCCTTACTCCACCATGGTGGTTTTTGTTTCGTATGTTGTTTTGGTTTTCGACAAACTTCCTGGCATCCATCTTGAATACACTTTGTGAGGAACTCAACGACATTATCGATATCGTCAGAATTCATGTTTGAAAATTGAGCTGTGTTAAGGTAGCCTCTGTGAATATTTTCCTTTGTTTTAGCACACAACGTTTTCCAGTCCAATTGGTTGGTGCAAAATTTTCTAGTTGATGTACTTTGAGTTTGGTATTCTGTACAGTCAGTTTTAAGGACAAATTCAATTGCATTATGATCGGATAGTTGTATAAATGATTCATTTACACTCCACCCATTGATTTTTGTAATAAGATTATTTGTGCAAAATGTCAGATCGATAATGCTCTCTGAGACTTTGTTCCATCTTATCGCTCTGAAAGTTGGTGTGGTGCCTTGGTTTAGAACACAAAGATTGTTAGAGGCAATAAAATCAGACATTATTTCTCCTCTAGAGCAATTTTTAGAAGAGCCCCACATCATAT